>NC_072380.2:138417980-138718461 GCF_028885625.2 Pongo pygmaeus
AAGTTCTGGAAGCTGTGGTACAAGTGGTTTACTAGTGTTCCATTCAGACAGTTCAGGGCATGTCAGGGGAGGTTTCAAGTTGTTGAGTGTCCCATGAGCCTCGTGGGAGAGAGGGGACTTGATTTCCCTCCCTGGGACTGACCACCCATACCCCCTGCAGACAATTCTTATCATAGTTGGGGGTTGGGGGACACCTTTAGGGGAAAGCTGGGGGGCCTGGCCAGGGCTCAGGAAGGAGGAATGACTTATAAACTACAGAGCCTTAACCATCTTCAAGGCATGCCCCCCCCAACCTCCAGCATTCCTATGCAGTGTTTAATGGCCTTAGCAGAGTGCTCCCCAGCACCACTAGCTGAGCTTAACATGGCTGTTGTTCCTTGGTGTTGAGGCTTCCTTTAGTTTGACTGTCTCCCTCATAAAGTGTCTGCTCCCTGAGTCCGGAGACCCCTTCCCATGTATCTCTATATCCCCATCATCTAGAATGTTGCTTGACTCATGATAGGTACAACAAATGTGTGGTTCTGGAATGGATGAATGAATGTATGATGCAGGATTCACTTTTTTCTGGGGTCAGATCGCTGGGGTTTAAGTCTTGGCTCCACTCTTACTAAATGAGTGACCTGGACAAATTATTTAACCTCTCTGGGACTCAGTTTCTACATCTGTGAAATGGAGACAAAAATCAGGCTTATCTCATTGCTTATTGTTAAAATTAATATATTGCCCATAAAGTGCTTAGCATAATATCTTGTCTTGTGCTGTCTGATATGGTGGCCACTAGTCACAGGTGACTATTTAAAATAACCAAAATGAACTGAAATTAAAATTGAGATTCTTCCATTGCACCAGCTGCATTTCAAGTTCTCAGTGGCTTCTATATTGGACAGCACAGATATAGAACATTTCCATCATCACAGATAATTCTCCTAGACAGAGCTGGTGGAGAATATTGTAAGGGCTCTGTGATGCTAGCCATTTCTCGTTACAATTACTCCTGCTGTTATTGCGGCTGTCTCTCAATTCAAGGTGGAGGGTGATACTAGGTCACTACAGCAGGAGATTTGCCCTCGTGGCAGCCCAGGCTGAAAGTCCATATCCTGCATCTGCTTTCTTCTTGGAATGCTGTCCTGCAGACCTTCACTTGGTGACACCCTCCTTGTGCCAATGCCTGGTAGGACAGGCTTTAAGAAGCTTTTCAAAGGGAGAGCCCAACATAAAAGCCTTCTTCTTTATGAGTCTAGCCTCCTTTTGAGAGTTGGGACTGGATTTCCTTCATCCCTGCCTCCCCAGTGCCTGGCACTGGGTAAGCACTCAGAATAAATTTGTTGGGGAATGAAGGAGCTGTGTCTGAAGGTTTGCATGGGTCTAAGACAGTGTGTTCACTCAGCTCCATGACTGCATCAAAGCATTTCGAATACCAGATGACTTACAGTGTGGAAGAAAGAGCAGCTAGGAAATAGGTCTGCATCCATGGCCAGGAGGCATGAGCCTCAGAAATGTTGGCAGGATGAGCAGCCTTAGAGAATGATGGCAGCGCCCTGGGGAAATGACAGGAAGCACAAGTTGAGTGGCCCAGGGAAGGCGAATGGGCATCACAGAATTAAGAAGAACTGTCTTGTGCATGGGAGACTCTCCAAGACCTCTTGGATCTGAAAGGAAGAGCTGAGGTTTCATTATATCTTTGGCAGGGATGGACAAGCCACAGGCCTCCCTTAGTTTCTGTTATGTGTCCCCCGTGCACTGACAGGGCCTGAGGAAATGAAAGTTAACCAGAAACAAATATTTTTGGGTCTGTCACTTTAAAGAGTCTTCAGTTGGCTTCCCTTATCATTGGAGATTATTTCTTTTGTGAGTGTGTTTTCTTTGCATATTCTTTGCATATGTCTTGTTTCAAGGAGAAATGGTAGCTTCCTGGGTGCTGACATCTGAGGCAAAGTTTTAGATTTAACTTGAGGTCATCTTAGTCGGCTCAGGCTGCCATAATAAAATACCATGGACTGGGGTCTTAAACAACAGACATTTATATCTCGCTGTTCTGGAGGCTGGGAAGTCCAAGATCAAGGTGTCAGCAGATTTGGCTCCTGTTGAGAGCTCTCTTCCTGGCTTGTGGATGGCTGCCTTCTTGCTGTGTCCTCACATGGTGGAGTGAGAGATTTTTTGTCTCTTTCTCTTCTTCTAAGGGCACTAATCCCATCACTGAGACTGTACCCTCAGGACCTCCTCTAAACCTAATTACTCCCCACAGGCCTCACCTCCTAATATCATCATGTTGGAGGTTACGGCTTCAGCAGTTAAATTTGGGAGGCACCAAGTTCATACTGTTGATGAAAAAAGCTAAACTCTGAAATACTTGAAGAAGTTTATTCTGAGCCAAGTGTGAGGACCGTGGCCCATGACACAGCCTCAGAAGTTCCTGAGAACATGTGCCCAAGATGTTTGGGTTATACTTTGACTTTATACATTCTAGGGAGACAGAAGCTACAGGGAAAACATAGATCAATATGTGTGAGTTATATGTTAGCTTGGCCGAGAAAGGCAGGTCATCTTGAAGTGGGTGCTTTCAGGTCACAGGTGGATTCAAAGATTTCCTGATTGGCAATTGGTTGAAAGTGTTAAGCTTTGCCTAAAGAGTTTGAGTCAGCAGAAGAAATGCTTGGGGTTAAGATAAGGGGGGTTGTGGAGGCCAGGATTCTGCTTATGTAGATGAAACCTCCAGGTAGCAGACTTCAGAGAGAACAGATGGTAAACATCTTTTATCAGACCTTAAAAGCTGTCAGACTTTTAGTTAAATCTCTCCTGGATCAGGAAAAGACTTAGAAAGGGAAGAAGATTCTCTGCAGAATGTAAATTTTCCCCGCAAGGGGTGGCTTTGCAGGGTCATTTCAAAATATGTCAAAGAAATATATTTGGAGGTAAAATACTTTCATTTCCTTTAGGGACTGTTATCTGTCACGTGATGTTATATCAGAGTCTCTGGCTTCCCTGACCCACTTCTCTTTGACACCAGCAGAAATCTAATATCTGTATCAGGGTCCACATGGACTAATGGCATCCAGCCCTGATGTCAGGCCATCTTTAGCCTCCACTGATCACCTCCCCACATTCTGCACATCAGCCTCACTCAACTTTCTGTTTTTCTTGCAGCCCAGGCTGTTCGGCACCTCTGGGACTTTGCACGTGCTCTTTCCACTTCCTGGTTCACTCTCCCCCTGCCTTGGCATCTGACTGAATCTTCCTCCTTTGTCAGGCCTCAGCTTAGATGTCACTGCTCTGAAACTGCCTCCAGTCCCCTGAGTTAGGTGCAGCTTGTCCTCCCACAGGAGCTGGCCCACACCTGCCACCTGCCTCTTGAATGCACCAGCAACCCCTGCTGGGGCTCCAACTGCTGTTCAGACGGTGAGCTCCAGGCCAGAAGGACCAGGTCTGTCTTGTGAACAATTGTATCCTCAGTGACTGGCCCCAGGCATAGAGGGTGCTTCATGTAATACTTATTGAATGAGTCAAAAAGGTGAATTAAAGAATGTTGTCATCAAGTTCATAAGTCAGCCTCAGATTACTGGTTCTGACAGTCTTGGTAATGCTTTTTAAGTTGAGTGTTCTTTAAGTTGATTGTTGAAAACGGTTTACTCATCACAGGAGTTTATTCATTTACTGGTCCAAAAAGGATAAAATTATACAAATGGCTTTGTATTCTTTTGCTATTATAATATAGAAATTAATAGCATGGATTTTGGAGCCAGACTGTCTGCATGTGAGTTCCAACTCTGTCACTCAGAAGCTGTGTGACTTTGGGCAAACTATTTTTCTGTGTCTCAGTTTCCTAATCTTTAAGATAAGATTCTAATAAAACTTATCTATTGATGTTGTGAGGATTAAATTAGTCTGTATTTGACTAATCCCTAAACACACAGAAGCACTATATAAAATGTGTTAAATAAAGTAAATCAGGAATAAATCTCATAAACAGTGTGGTAGTCTCTTAGAAGTTAACTTCCTTTTGGAGTAAAGCATTGGCATGGTTCTAGCCCAGGGCAACTTCAGGACAAAAGTGAAGTTCATTTTCAGTGAGTGCCCACCCTCTCTTTCTATCCCCTGTTTCACTTTCTGTGGTGTTTTGTCTTGCAAAGTCTTATCTTCCTCTTCACCATCTAACAACAAATGCTTTTGGATTTGCCGAAAAGGCCAATTCATACTCTAGTGTAAATGACTGATAGACTCTAATGTCCTTCTCCAAAATTATTGTCTTAACATGAAGTGTCCTGATTAGTCTGGGGAATTCAGGAGGGCAGAAACCACATACTATACATGTCAATATCCTCCTTGACCCTGGTTCTCTACACCTCTAAGTGCAGCAGACATTGGCCAGCCCTATTTATCAAGTCTCCCAGCAAACAGTCAGGAGTGTGAGGGTTAGACCCATTGAACAGAATGCTGAGAACCTTGGAGACACATTGGGAAGAGAGGGGAAGATGTGCCACCAGCACTGAATAACAATGGTTGAGTTTAAAATACAAAATCAGAATCCTGGTCAGCTTACACTGGCACTCCAAGACTATGGAGCCCTCAGATGCCACATGACCCAACCTCAAAGGAGAGCTGCGGTTTCAGAGTCAGGGTGACAGCAGCCAATGATTTAGAAAGCAGAGCTCAGCGTGGGACCCATGGCAGGAGGCTGCTTGGAGTCTGTAAATGACGCCATTGTTTGAGGTTACATGCAATCAAAGAAGGAAAAAATCAGGGGTAGGCTTTGGGCGGGGGGAGCAGGGAAAAAAGAAAAACAAACCACTTAAAATTTTAGGGACATCTCTTGCCAAAATCCTTTTTTTTTTTTTTTTTTTTTCCAAATTAAAAAAAACACTCCGATCTGAAGCCAATGAAGCAAACAGGAAAGCAGCGTCTGGGCCTGCTCTGAGGGCAGATGGCAGCCTCTTGGGTTTCAGAATGAGTTGATCATTGCGTAAACAAGGTGGCCTCTGGGCGGGGGCAGCCCGCTCTGTAAGAGCTCTTCCCCCACGGGCACTTGGGCCCTTTAGTGTCCACATTCTTCAAGCCTGGCAGTGCCCTGCCCTGGAGCCCCTTCAAGTTCAGTGTTGCTTGGCAACTTACAATGTGCTATTACGACCGTGTCTGTTATTCCCCATGATGATCCTGTGAACGTGGTGTGGATTAGTAGATCCATCTTATGGAAAGGGGTACCCTGGGTTTCAGAAAGGTAGCCTTGCTAGCTCAAGGTCAGGTGGAGAGGAAATGGCAGAGCCAAGCACAGGACACAGGCCTCTGTTTTGCCATTTGCCTCTGTTTTGCCATTTAGCTAGGCAAGTGCAACAGGAAGGAAGGGGGAGGCATGCCTGACCCTGGGGAGGGCTGAGAGCCTTAACCATAACATCACTTTGGGGTTTGTTGAGTGTCCTTGAGTAAGCACAGGCTCTGGAACAAAAGAGCATGAACTCAAGCCCCAGATCCAGATCCTCCTAGCAGCATGACCTTGGGAAAGTTTCTGAGATTTCTGAGCCTTGGGTTCCTCATCTGTGAAATGGGGATAGTAGTAGGACCTGCCTTATAAAGATGTGGTGGGAATTCAATGAGCTAAAGCCTATGAAATGTTTAGAGCCACTTCTGGCACACCCTGAGTGTTAGCTCTTATTGCAACATCCTTTCATGTAAACTCATTTAGGGTTTTATATTTATGCTGAGAGGGATTTATTTTTGTTTTTATTTTACAGATGATGAAACAAGGCACAGAGAGGTTATTTTTCCCAAATCCAGTAAAGAAGCAGAGCTGGAGGTTGAACCAGGGCTTCCGATGCCAATTCTGGATTGCTCCTGGCTGTGCCATGTTGGTTCTGTATGCCAAAATTCTTGGACTTTCTTGCTATTGTTGACCCCCAGGTGTCTTTTTAGATGCTGCCTGGGACCGACACTGAGCAGAATCATGACAGGAGTGTCAGTGTCCCTAGGCTTCCCTTTTTGCCCAATTTCCCTATATTGGTGGAGGCTCCAACCTGCCCTGCAAGGTGCTGGGTGCTCTTCTGCATCTGACTTATTCTTCTGCTCTGATTTATGTGAACCTATTTCCAAGACGTGGTAATTAATCACCGCCTCAGCAAGGGGGATCTGGGGGCGCTGACAAAGCACTGGAGCCCCTGTAGGATTCCACAAACATTGGGATGATCAATATTCCCATTGATAGATTTATTCTGGATTCCCTGTGTACTTACTGGGTACTTGTTCTGAGTGCTCCTCCTGTGCTAGCTGCTGGGGATGCAATGGTGAGTCCAAGCAGACATAGCCCAGGAGCTCCTAGCATTTGGAGTCCAGCAGGGAAGACTGATAGTAATCAGAGTCACAGTCATGAATGTGCAGCTACACACTGAGATAAGTTATCTGAAGGAAGCAAATCCAGCTTTGGGGAGACTGAGTAATAAAGAAAAAAATGATCTCAACTTGGGAGTCAGGGAAGGCTTCCTCAAGCCACTTAAAAGTGATGTTTGAGTTGCGATCTGAAAGGCAGTGAGAGTGAGCTAGTGAAGTGAGGATGGAAGAGCATTCCAGGCAATGGGAACAGCGAGTGCAAAGGCCCCATGGAGGAACTGACATTTTAGTTGGGTGAGCATGCAGAGGGCAAGGGGGAAGGACATGTGAGATGGGGTTAGAGGGGCCAGGGGTCATTTTAGGAGAGTGGGGTCGAATGATAGGGGGCAGGGAATGCACTAGAGAATTCTAATTTGAAGTGGTAGGGATGAGGTATTCATATTATTTAGTTTGTATTTGTAAAAGATCCCTCTGGCTGTTGAGTTGAGACTGGATTGGAAGGAGGTTAGAGTGGTGGCAAAGAGACAAGTCAGAAGGCTATAGATGTGGGCTGGGCAAGAGCTGCCAATACGTGGGACTCAGGTAGAGGTGGTGGTGCTGGACATAGATGGATTTGTGAGCTCTTCAGGAGTTAAAATCGACTGTTTCCTGTTCCAGGTACTATAGGAACTGGAGATACAATGATGAATAGGATATAGAAACCCATCTTCAAGGGGCTTACAGTCTAACAAGAGGGAGGCAGACGTGTAACAGATACATACGTACAAATACAACTGGCCGTGATGGGGGATTATAGAAATGGCCACAATATTTCGGACTGTGTTGTACCCACACCCTTTGCAATGTGACTTCCTAGCTCTTCCATCAAGAGACTGGGGCTATTTCTCTATCCCTTGGATGAGGCCTGGTCTTATGATGTGCTTCTGTTGATAAAATTTGGTAGAAGTGATGTATGTTGGTTTTGAGCCCAGGCCTCAGTTGGCTTTGTGTGCTTCTACCATGTCTACAAACCTTGCAGAGTTTTTAGGAGAACAAACCCAGGCAAGCCTTCTTGATGATGAGAGACACATGGCTCAGTCATCTCTGTTCCTCTACCAGAGAGCAGGCCAAATACCAGATATGCAAAATAAACATCTTAGACTAGTTAACCCCTGGGTATCTGGCCACCTGACTGCAGATGCACAAGTGACTCAACCAAGATCAGCCATGCCTGGCCTCAATCAGCAGATGTGTTCAGCCAGCCCATAGATTTGCAAGTAATAATAAATGCTTATTGCTCCAAGCAGTGATTGCCAAACTCCAGCCTGTGGGCTGACCAGCCACCTGTTTTTGTATATAAAATTTTATTAGAATTTAGTCATGACATTTATTTATGCATTGTCTATGACTCCCTTTGAGTTACAAAGGCAAAACTGAGTAGTTGCAACAGAGATCCTGTAATCTGCAGAGCTTAAAATACTAGCTTTTAAGAAAATGTTTGCTTGCCCCTGGTTTAGAGGTATTCAGTTGTGGAGCAGCTTGTTATACAGCACTAGCTGCCTGATGCATAGGTCCTGGAATAAAGGGGCGGGTAAGGGCACAAAGGAAGGATTGGTTAGCTCTCCATTGACTATGACATAGCATGGTTGGGAGAGGCTCTGTAGAGGAAGTGATGCTAAATGTGTCTTAAGCCATGTGTAGACTTGGGCTCAGAGGGAAATGATGAGGAAATCAAGGGTCAGAATGATTGTGATCAGGCCAAAGTCATGTGGCAGGTCTCCTGATTCCTGTTTGGGGACACTTTTTCCCTTGTCCCAGTAGACAATTTAACATTTTGGTTAAGAGACAGGAGGACGCTGGGGCCAGATAGAGCTGGGTTCACATTCCAGCTCTACCATTTCTGAGATAGATGATTTCACATTCCGGCCCTACCATTTCTGAGATGGATGATTTTGGGTAACTTACTTAGTTTCTCTGTACCTAAGCTTCCTCATTCATAAACTGGGGAAAATGATATTGATCTCACAGAGTTGTTATGAAATTAAATGAGATGATGGGCAGAGGTTCTGGTATACCACTTTATAAAAGAATGTGGCAGAGATAAAGACAGCTTAGAAATACTTGCCATAAGGCTTTCTGTTTTAATCAGGGTGGGAGATTTAAACTAAAGGAAGTTTTATGAGCCTCCTTTGCTGATTGCTCTACTGCTGAATTTCTAGTGGAATGGATGGTTTTGGGCATCAGTCATGTATACCCATGAACCCTATATCTCGTGGAGACCACCTGCTTCCCTTCTGGAATTATCTCACCCCAGAGACTTCCACCACCAACAGCTTCTTGGGGCCCCCATTCTGGGCTGCTCTCTCTCTATTTCACAACCCACTGCAAATGGTGGGAGAGCCTGTGGGCTGAGGAGATTTGGTCACTTTGTGCATATCTCTAAGTTCCTGTTTCTCTGGGCTGGGACTGAGCCCATCCACTTGCCCATTTAGATGATGAAGAAAAATGGAGGGTGTTGAGCTGGATTTAAGAAAGTGCTCCTCTGAGCACCTGTGATGTGCCAGGCCCTGTTCTGGGCTCTGGGAATTAGGGATGAGCCAGCCATGTTCCTCTTTCTTCCCAGAACTCAGAGTTTGCTGCAGAAGGCGGACTTGCAAATGGATGTTTTCAACACAAGATAGAGAGTGTAGCAGCAGAAAAAACCCAGGGCTCCAGGGAAGCACAGCTTAGCTTTGGGCTCAGGGAATGACGCTCAGGGTGAGTTTGAGCCGAGTCTTCTAGCATAAGTAGGAGTTTGCCAGATAAAGACAGAGGGGAAAAGGCATCCCAGATGGAGGAAGCAGCATGAGCAAAGGTGGGGTGAGGAAACAGCTCAGCCTGTGCCGTGTGTGCCAGGAGCTTGGTGTTGCTGCGCAGGGAGTCTGAGTCAAGAGAAAGGTAAAGCCAGCAGAGTAAGCAGGAGTATAGACCACATCGTCATCCAAAGGATTGAAGAACAGAGGGACCTGGCAGATGGGTGGTAGAGTAGATGTGGGGTGTAAGAGATTTCTGTGACCCTGGCCATGGGTCACCATAACAGGTGATGGTTTCTACTTTCTTGGCCTCCAGGAAGGGAGAGTTTAAAGAAGTTTCCAGCATCATATGGGTCTGTTCAATTCTGAAGCCCACTAAGGTTTCACCATCGGGTTACATTCTATTTCTTACCAAACCTAACAGAAGATTTTATCATGTTGCTTCATAACGTATGGTGGGACACAGAGGAGGCTGATAAACCATACTGAGTGTGTGAGTAGGGGATGGGGGAGAGGAAGAGGAGATGGGGACATCCTATCCTGTGCTGCATGACTCCAAGAGGTGATAGTCAGGATCTGGGGAGAGCATGTGTGGTTTGTGTGTATGTGTGTGAGGGTCTAAGGATAAGGCCAGTGATGGGCTCAGAGGAGAAGTTTGGTAAGCATTTGGAAATCCTTTCTACTCTTCCAGATGAATGAAGAAGTGAATCCAAACCTGGAAGTGGATATTTTTAAAAAAGTCCCATCATCATTTTGGGAGCTGAGATGTCCAAGTGTCACAAAAGAGAATTTCTCAATGAGGAACTGACCAGCAAGGGAGAAAAATACCCTTTAAAAACACTTCCTGCTAGAAGTCAAATGGTGGGCAAACAAGAGTTGCACCATCAATGCAGCATTCTTCTGGGTTCATTTTCTGACTTTTGAAGAGGTTGGTTTCTACAAATGTAGCATTCTGCTCCCGGATCACCAGCTTCCCCAAACTCTAGTGACAGGAGTTGAAATTTTCAGTGGATCAGTTTGTGCAGGGCCTGTGCTGGCATCGAAGGTTTCCCTGATGATGAATCTGTAGGGAATGAGGAGGGAGGCAAGGGCTTCCCCAGTCATGCCAGAGGCAGAGTGACCCAGGACATAATAAGTCATGCATTGCATTCCTCTGCCACCATGCAGACTTGTAGTGGCCATTCCAAACCACTGGAGAGAAATTCCATTTTATTCTTAGTGATTTTTGCATGGGAGACAGCTGACATTCAGATCTGGGCTCATAATCTTCCACTTGCGTCGATACTGCAGGAAGAGCGGGCTTTGGCCAATGGCCATTAACCTCCCGCTGCCTGGCAGACCATTTGTAAGGCTCAGGGATGAACAACAGGATGGCTGAGGGAATGGCCTTTGAGTTAGACCTCCCCTGACACCCCGGGGAGCCCAGGCTCTCCCCTCACCAGTTGTGTCACTTTGGGAAAGCTATTCACCTTCCTCAGCTTCGGTTTCCATATCTGAAAAATAGGACCCATGCTCATCTCATAGGGAGTAAGTGATACCATGATTGTAAAGTGCTTGAGGCATGCTCAGTGCACAGTAAGAGCTCCACAGGAGGCTCCATGCATGCTGTGTTCATGACCACACTACATATGCCCAGATTGTGTTCACACAGGCGCATGCCAAGAATCTGTCAGCGTTCTCACAGTCTGGGGGGAGGTAGACATGGGGTGTTTTCGGAAAACAAGGAAGAGATTCCTAACTCACTTTCAGATGTGTGTGTGTGTGTTTGTGAGGATGTGTATGTGTTGACTGGTGTGAGCATAAGTGTATGAGTGGATGTGTGTGTCTGAGCATAGGTGTGTAAATATGTGTGTGACAGAGTTGAGTGTATGTGGTGTGTGTGAATGTGTGTGCAGGTGTCTGTGTGAGGGTGTGCATGTGTTGGGTGTGTGTATGTGTGTGTAAATGTAGGTGTCTACATGTTGGGTTGAGCCTAAGTGTGAATAAGAGTTGAGTGTATGTGGTGTATGTGCGAGTGTGTGTGTATGTAAGCGTGAGTTAAGCATGTGTGGTCTGTGTGTATGTGTGAGGGAGAGTCGTGTGTGTGTATGAGAGTTGAGTGCGGGTGGCATAGGTGTCTGTGTGCGAGTGTGCAAGTGTGTGTGAGAGTTAGGTGTGAGGGGCTGCGTGTGTGTGTGAGAGGTGTGAGAGGGGGCTGCATGTGAGTGTGTAAGTGTGAGAGTTAGGTGTGAGAGGGGCTGCTTGTGAGTGTGCAAGTGTGTGTGAGGGTCAAGTGTGAGGGGGGCTGCGTGTGAGTGTGTGTGTGTAAGAGTTAGGTGTGAGAGGGGGCTGCGTGTGAGTGTGTGTGCGAAGGCTTTTAGGTGCCTTTGGCGCTTGCTTTTGCCGAGTGTTGAGGATGGAACAGTTTGCAGAGCATGCACGCTAGGAGGCGTTAGGGGATGCCTGACAAGCATTTATTCATTCAGTCATTCAGCAAATACGTATTTGGGGTCTAGTCTGTGCTGGGTTTTGCGCCATGCAGTGGGGACATCGCTGGTTACTGCGCACCTTCTTTGCGGTTCTTCTCCGTGGCCCGCCTGGCTCCATTCCTAGCCCTGCTTGGAGCTCTGGAGGCTGACTCTGCCAGCTGTGCCCCCAGGCTCCCTGTCACTGTCACTGTGTTCTGGTTGAGTCCGGTCTGTAGAGGGCTCTGGCAGGAGACCAAAGGGCAAAGGGAGAGGGAGGTTCACATCTTGGGCAGCAGCTGGGCCCCTCCACAACTGTGGTTGCTGCCCCTCTTCCGAGTCTCCAGTAACACCATCTCCTCCCCTTGCTCCTTCAGCTGAGCGAGGGGCCCCCACTTGCTAGTTCTGGAAGCTCCAGCATCCAGAATGGTTCTTTCATTACATGATCTTCATTTGCACAGTCTGAGGTGAATTCTTTTTTCTGCTGCATCCTTACAGACACACCTAGCAATGCGCTTATCGTTGGTTGTTCAATTAGGCTTGAGTGTCTTTCTTAGGATGAATTCCCAGCCTCCTCTTTGTTTCCCTTCCCCTTCCCCTTCCCCTTCCCCTTCCCCTTCCCCTTCCCCTCCCCTCCCCTCCCCTCCCCTCCCCTCCCCTCCCCTCCCCTCCCCTCCCCTCCCCTCCCCTCCCCTCCTTTCTTTTCTGCCGTAAAAGCAGCAAATCAGCAGACTGGAGACTCTGAGGTTTGCTTTAATTCTGAAAATTCTAGATTTGGCTTTCTATTCTCTTGCCTGCTCTGGGGTGGGGGCTCTGCTCTTGGTGGTTCCAGAATGCTCTTCACTTTGGGGAGGAGGAGGGGGAAGATCAGCATCTGCATCCAGCTGTGCCCTGCCAGGGGCACCCGCGGGCAGCTGTCAGCAGCCCTGGCAGTTCCTCCTTCAGAACCGCTCTGCCTCCCCCAGCCTCCTCCCACTTTATTCAGCTGCTTTCTGCATCATCCCCTTGGCACCCCCCAACCCCCGACTGCCAGAAGGCCAAAAGGAGCCTTCTAGTTCATTGTGTTATGCGATAGATATGTGTAGAGCACCTGCTCTGTGCCTGGCCCTGCTCTGAACACTGAGGATCAGCAGGGGGCACGGCCAGCAGTGGCCCTGCCTTCATGGAGCTTGTACTCTGGTGGGAAGAGAGAGACAATAAACAAAGAAATGCATGATCCTAATAGATCAGATGGTAGTGCACGCTTAGATGAAAAATGAAACAGGCGGCCGGGCACGGTAGCTCATGCCTGTGAACCCAGCACTTTGGGAGGCTGAGGTGGGGGGATCACCTGAGGTCAGGAGTTCAAGACCAGCCTGGCCAACATGATGAAACCCCGTCTCTACTAAAAATACAAAAATTTTCCAGGCCTGGAAGTGGGCATCTGTAATCCCAGCTACTCGGGAGATTGAGGCAAGAGAATCACTTGAACCTGGGAGGTGTAGGTTGCAGTGAGCCAAGATCACGCGACTGCACTCCAGCCTGGGCAACAGAGTGAGACTCTGTCTCGAAAAAAGAAAAAGATAAAAGAAACAGGTTAAGGAGATAATGCTGGCATGGGGTATGAGAGCTGTTTCATACAGGGTGGTCTTGGAGGGCCTATGGAGAAGGTGACATTTGAGCAGAGACTGGGAGAAGCGATGGAGGGGTCCACGGATGTCTGGGAGAGAGTGCACCGGGCAGAGCAGACCGCGGGTGCAGAGGCCTTGAGCTGGGGGCCTGTGGGGGGATTGCAGGAAGAGTGACCAGAGGGAGGATGAGGAGGACAGTGGCAGGTCATGAGATCCCGGAGGCACAGAACAGACCTTGTAAGGCCTCAGAAGCATGGGGATCACTTTGGAATTTATTCTGAGTGAAATGGAGGCTTTTGCAGAAATAGAGAAGTAATAAAGATTTCAGGATCATTCTGTCTGTTGTGTGGAGGAGGTAGGGGGTGGGCAAGAGCAGAAGCAGAAAACCAGAAAGGGACCATCCCAAGGACAGTAAGACCTGCCACCCCTGCCAGCACCAGCCTATCTGCAGCACAGCATGACATAAGGTGGGGTCCACACGAGGTGTTGGTTGCTGTTCTCATAATCGGCAGCATCGTCATCACCCCAGCAATGTGTGAACTTGTGGAAATTATTTTTTCTGTCCAAGGTTCAGGTTCTCCATCCATTAGATAAGGGTAATAATATCTACCTTTTAGGGCTGCTGTGGGGACTTATGCTGCTCAGGTATGTAATGCTCACAGAAAGTGAATACGATAACTATGATTCCCATTTTAAGGATGAAACTGAGGCTCCACTTAACCGAGGCCATACCTTGCCCATCTGATTCTAAACATTCAGGCCTATCAGAAAGGAATGCCCCCAAATCTGGGGCTAACATAGAGATGTATCATGTCTGTGTTTTACGTTCCTTTGTGGCTAAGGTGAGCTCAAGATCCTTTTCTTCTAGTCCAGTAGATTCTAGGTTCTTACCCCCAGTGATGAAGGAAAGCCCAGAGTCCTACTTCTTTGACCACCACAAGCTCATAATTCTATTCTGTTGGCTGTGAAATCAGTTAATCCCATCAAGAGGGACAGATTCTCCTTCGCTGTGCTCTGTTCCTCACAGAGAGCATCATGGAGATGAAAAGACATTATAATAATGGCAATTGATTCTGTAGTTTCTTGAGTCAGACACTATGCAAAGCACCTTATACATGCTATCCCATTTAACCCACAGAGCAGCCCTATGAGATTAATATCATTCTCATCTGCATGCTACAGGTGAGGAAATGGAAGTTTAGAAAGGTTAAATAATTTTCCCAAGGTCATGTCCCTAGTGAAGGGCAGAACCAGGGTTTGAATCTAGGACTTGATAACTTAGGTGTGTGCTCCCTCCATGAATCTCCTGTTAATTCTTCTATTCCATGTCCAGCTTGGTCATGGAATATTCATGCATGGAACAATTAATTAATTAGATGACTAATTAATTTATTTGGCTGAATGAATGGCACTGACTTGGAACTACGGGGAGAATAGAATAGGTCAGAGAAAGAACGACTAGTTGGAACCAGGTGAGTCTGGAAGGAGGCTGGGGCTTCTGGGCTTGCTATCAATGTGGTCCTAGGCAAAGTGGCTGGCAGGATGGGGACCCCCCAAGAGATGTCCACACCTGAATGCTTGGAACCTGTGAATGTGTTATCTTATGTAGCAGAAAGGACTTTGCAGATGTAATTAAGGTTATGGATCTTGAAGTGAGAAGATTATCCTGATGGGCTTGATGGAATCACATGAGTCCTAACAAGTGGAGACTCTTCCTGCCCATGGTCAGAGGGAGAGATGCCACGAGAGAAGAAGAGTCAGAGAGAAAGACTCACCTGGCCATCGTGGGCTTTGAAAATGGAGGGAGAGGAGTGTGGGCCGTGGGGTGCAGATGGCATGGTTCCCTGGATCAGGGCTTCGAGTCAGGAATCACCAGCTTTGGGTCCTCCCGAGCTGCATTCTGCCACTGTCACACCTCTCTAGCTGCACACCCAGGGAAAAGTTGCCCACTTTTTCTTTGTGTCATCGAGGAAGCTTTTTCTTTCCTTTCACCTCTCACTTGCCACGTGACCTGAGCTAAATGACCTTTTCTGTTTGAGTCCCTTTTCCTTGTCAGCAAAATAAAGATGTGCTCTGGACAACCTCTCAGACATCCTTTAGCTCTAAGATTCTGTGGGTCTGTGTGTTTCCAAGAAGAAAAATCAACCCCTAAACAAAAACCAAACTAAAAGCAAAAGGATTGACATCATTACCTTAGAAAAATAAGAGCTAACCTTTACTGGCTGGAAACCAGCCCCTGTTCATTTAACAGCTCATTTAATCCCCTAAAAGGTAAGTGCTATTCTTATTCCTGGGCAGAGAGAGGTGAGGTGTCTGGCCTCAGTCACACAGCGTGAATGTGGCATGGCTGGGCTTCACCCTCGGTAGTTGTCCTCCACAGACCATGCTAATAACCAAGAGCGTTGGACCATTTCCATGTTCGTTCCTCCATCCTTTGGGTTATCTTGAGTCATCACCAAAAGCTGGTCATCTCTTGCTTACACCCATCTTGTCTTGGCTTTAACTCTATTTTCCTAGTATCATCAGGTCACACTTTTATGTTTCCTGGAAATCCAGAACTGAGCTGGAAGAATATTCAGAGATGCTTAATACTCATGTCTTCATATTGTTGGACGATATGTGGGTCCCCTATTCTAAGTGATTCCAATCATAGCTGATATTTATTGAATACTTATTATACACTGGGTCCATCCTTAGAACTTTATGTGTGTGATGGACATAAAGATGGAAACAATAGCCACTGGGGACTATTGCAGGGGGTAGGGAGGGAGGGGAGTGTGGATTGAAAAAACTGCCTATCGGGTACTATGCTCACTACCTGGGTGATGGGATCCATATCCCAAACCTCAGCATCACACGGTATACCCATGTAACAAACCTGCACAGGCACTCCCTGAATCTAAAATAAAATTTGAAGAAGCCCCAGTTGCCTAATGGATAAGGCATTGGCCTCCTAAAATAAAATTTGAAATTATGAAAAAAAAGAACTTGATGTATGTTAACACTTTTACTTCTCACACCCACCCTGTCTGATGAGATGGGCCCTCCTATCATCACATTCTGCAGATGAGGAAATGGAAGCATGGAGCGTGGCTGGGATAATGTGCCCATGTCACACAGAAAACGTGATGAGGCATTCCTGGGATTTGAACCCAGGCTGTCCGCCTGCAGACACTAGGCTTCTCCTCACTTCACTTTACTGTCTTTTTCAAGATAGCCTCTTCTGCTTAGTAATTCTATGAAACGTTTTTAGAGACTCTGTGATGAAAGGGATCCGTGGTTAAATAAATTTGTATAAGTAAGATTAAATAAATAAAACTAAAGTTTCTCTACTCCTGGCCCTTTTTTTTTTTTTCAATTTGAGAGGGAGTCTCACTCTGTTGCCCAGGTTGGAATGCAGTGGCATGATCTCGGCTCACTGCAACCTCCACCTCCCAGGTTCAAATGATTCTCCTGCCTCAGTCTCCCAGGTAGCTGGCACTACAGGTGTGCACCACCAAGTCTGGCTTATTTTTGTATTGTTGTAGAGACAGGGTTTTGCCATGTTGGCCAGGCTGGTCTTGAACTCCTGACCTCAAGTGATCTGCGCGCCTTGGCCCCCCAAAGTGCTAGTATTCCAGGCATGAGCCACTGTGCCTGGCCTCCTGGATTCTTGAAGAGCCAAATGGTTATCAGGATCTTCATGAGCAGGATGGAGCAGGCACACGCATTAAGCTCATTTGACCGTGGGGACTCTCTATTTGTGGTGGATCATCTCAGGGCACATATTTTGTGAAAATTGGCTCTAGAGGCATTCTAGGTGGGAAGATTTTTAGAGGAAGGAGTCATAGCTCCAGTTGCTGTTTAGTTCTCACTCCTCCATTCCAATTGTCCTCCAAATACCCTATCATCACCCCACTAATGACTGTGCTGTCCCTGCTGTGCACCTGGCGTGCATTCAGGGAATAACAAGCTTATATACTGAGTTTCCAGAAAGTACAGTGCACTTTTAGTGCACCAAACTGGTACTTTGCCATGTAGAGAATTCTTCCTAAAGTAGATTATTTCTGTTAAAGCAAATCACTATTCCTGATTTATACTTTTGGTAAATCTAAATTTTCATGAAATAGGCTTTTAAAGCAAGCCGCATTTGGATTTTCTCCTATGGACAGGAAGAAAAAGCTGGATGGGGACACAAGGACAGAACAGGGTGTGGAAACCATAGGATAGAAGCTGTGGGTTTTCCCCAAAAGTTGCTCAAAAGGATAATATGACTTCTGCTTTTCTTCTCCTCTGGGTGGCAATTGGGGAATCCAGCAGCCTGTTGAGACGACAGAATTGGTTAAGTTGTGGGGAGGTGCAGTCTAATTGTTAAATCTTTAAAAGTCTTGGTTGTCTAACCTGCTGGTTTTCTTGCTCACAGCCCCTTCAGATATCTTCTCAGCCTACTTTAACGCTGGCATGCAAGGTTTTTCTCTTTGCTGAGTGTCATTTGGTTAATTTCCTTGTTCAATTCTACTCTGTCCATGATTACCAAGCACCTACTATGGTCTTGCTTTGAGTCAGGCACTGTGGCTTTAGTAATCCTTATAATTCACACATTCATTCATTCATAAGGTCCTGGAGATGCAGAAATGAGTGAAGCGTGATCTCTGCTTTGGAGGAGAACTCGATGGATTAGAGACAAATAAGCCAAATAGAGAGTCGATCTGAGCTTGTGGCAGAATTTAACAGTTAACAGGGATGGAGAAATACAGAGGTTTGAGAGATCATAACCGTTTGCTGGGATAGTTAGGTTTGGAAAGTTTTCTAGATGGAAGGGGCAACTGAGTCAGGCTTTGAAAGATGAATAAGATGTAGTTATACAGAGAAGTTGGTAGAAAAGACCTGGTAGAAGAAAATTCCTGAGCAAGGAGAAGGACTTGAGGATGTCTAGAGGGTGTTATTAGTTTGTCAGTGGCAAAGGGGGCACTAGATCTAAGTTCTTTGGCTTTTTCTATGACAACTGGTGACCTTTCCCATGTTAGATCCTCTCCTAACATCTGACAGTAATGGAAATCTTTCTAGGTAGAGAGTTTCTAAACAGCCCGGGTAAGTCATTTAACTTTTGGTACCTCATTTTTTTTTTAAATCAGCTGAAGGGAGACAAAGGACTTAATTTATGAGGTTAAGGTAAGAATTATAAGTGAATGATGTATATAAAGCTTTAGAACTGTGGATGATACCTAATAAATGATCATTAAATGTTAGTTATTATTATCATTATTACTACTATTCTGGAATACAGGAGGATTTCAGCGAGTAGTTGACCATGAGAACTCTAAGGGTAGGCACACTTAGTTATTTCTGCATCTTCTGCACATGCCAATTTGTGAGCTGGTAGCTTTCAATAGATGCCTTTCAGATGACTTGAGTGGTTCAATAAATCAGTATGAGAGAAATATCCCTTTTCTCTAGGAAGCTCAATGCACCAGTTTCGCTTATTCTTGAGGTTCTAGACACCAGATCCTGGCCTGGATGGGAAGACCTCCATGCTATTGGGCCAACTCTCTATCTTCATGTGTATCCTCTGTGAGTTCCTCTCGGGTAAAGAACATTTGACCCCTGTTTAGAAAGATTGCCTTTCACAATCTCCCAGTTCTCTAGATGGGACTTGCTGAGCTGACAGAATGTACAGAGAAGAACTAACTATTTTTAGGGTGAACTAGAAAGATTAGAACTTTGTTCTCTTCTCAAATAGCAAACCTCCAACCTGTGAAAATCCAGAGAGGAGTTATTGAAGAGTCGGAGGTAGGGAGGTGTTTGTTGCACTCTTTATTATTATTATTATTGTTTTTTGAGGCGGAGTCTCACTCTGTCGCCCAGGCTGGAGTGCAGTGGCATGATCTCGGCTCACTGCAAGCTCCGCCTCCCGGGTCCGTGCCATTCTCCTGCCTCAGCCTCCCCAGTAGCTGGGACTACAGGCGCCCACCACCACGCCCGTCTAATTTTTGGTATTTTTAGTAGAGACGGGGTTTCACCATGTTAGCCAGGATGGTCTCGATCTCCTGACCTTGTGATCCGCCTGCCTCGGCCTTCCGAAGTGCTGGGACTACAGGCGTGAGTCACCGCGCCCAGCCTATTATTATTTTTTTGAGACGGAGTCTCACTCTGTTGCCCAGGCTGGAGTGCAGTGGCACGACCTTGGCTCACTGAAACCTCCACTGTCCCGGGTTCAAGAGATTCTCCTGCCTTAGCCATCTGAGTAGCTGGGATTACAGGCACCTGCCACTGCACCCAGGTAATTTTTGTATTTTTAGTAGAGACAGGGTTTCACCATGTTGGCCAGGCTGGTCTTGAACTCCTGACCTCGTGATCCATCCTTCTTGGCCTCCCAAAGTTCTGGGATTACAGGCATGAGCCACCACGCCCGGACTGTTGCACTCTTACTGCTTAAAATTCTCGCATAAAAATAATAACAGATTCCTGGCGATGGAGTGTCTTCTCTGTGTCAGGCCCTAGGTGCATGCTTTACGCATACATTATTGTTTCATGCTTACAGCAACTTCATGAGATTGGTTTAATTCTTCTATTTTGCAGATAAGAAAATCGAGGCATGGAAACAAAGAATGTTGTCCACAGCCACACCGAGGGGACAAAGTAGAGCTGGAATTCCAACACTGGTCTGTCCAGCTTCAAGACCCAACCTCTCTATGAGGATGAAAACCTAATGAGACAAATCAAAACAGATGAAACAACCTCAGCCTTCAGGCTAAAGAATGAGCTCACTCACTCATGTCATAGTGAAGATGTGGAACACATCGTTTTGCTGGTACAGAGGCAGATTCACAGATGAGAATGTCAGGGATCCCTGCCTCAGAGGCGCTCATGTCCTTACAAGGGAGGTGTAAGGACTACCTTGTTTTTCATCTGCCCATCTTCTTCATTTCGTATTGGGATCTCCCCTTCTCAGTTCGCATGCCAGCTGGAAGGTTTGCCAGTCCAAATCCCAGCACTCATCTGGCCAAGGGGTGAATGTTTGACTCATATTGGAAAATTAGACTATAGGAAAGTAAGTGATGACCCCCTAATCTGAAAAAGGCTAGAGCTGATTAATCCAGCTAGCAGCACCCTGAAGATAGCTGCCCATTTGTTCCTGCCATCTGGCTGTCCAGCTTTCCTTCTTTCTGAGAGCTTCCTTGTGGCAGCTACTGTAGTTTGGTTCAGTCAGCGCCCGTTCCATTTCCCGTCAAGCCGTGCTTTCTCTGCTCTAGAACGTGGAAGGCTCAAAGCTCACTTTCCCAGACTTCCTTGCAGCTAGGAGTGGCCATGATACTTGACCAGCGAGATGAAAGTGTAAGTCTGCTGGGGCTGTCTATCCGCTTTCTACTTCTTCCTACTGGAATGTGGACCTGTTGGTTGTAGCTGTGGCAGATACCTTATGAGCATGAGGGAAAGCTTAAGAGAATTGCGGGCACCAGCCTGACATTGCTTTGTGATGTGAGGCAGGCACGAACTTCCCTTTGGGCTCCTTGCTGAAGAACTCCGTAGTGGTTTCTGTTACTTGTGGCCAAATTTACCTCTTCACTGACACATGATCTGCACACTTTCTTTGCACTTTTATAAACAGGGCGTGTGCTTGAGGTAGGCAGTGTTTCTGTTTGCAACTAAGAAACCTTAATTGATGTAAGGAAAGGAAAATAATGTTATGATGATACAAAGCAAACCATAACACCATCCAGAATAAAATATGTTCTGGCAGGAGGACGGTCACAATACAAGTTCATGTAGACGTAGTCTGTCACATTTTTAAGTTTTCTCACAATGTTTTCCTTTGACTGTCCCAGATATCCTATAAAGTAAGAATTATTTTTATCCCCATCTTAAAGGTTAAAAAAAATCTCAGAGTTTAAGTACTGTGGAAATTATTAGATTGGTGCAAAAGCAGTTGTGGTTTTTGCCATTTCTTTTAATTTTAATGGGAAAAACCGCAGTTGCTTTTGCAGCAACCTAATAAGAGAATAAAGTGATTAATTAAAACTGTGAGAGCTTCATGAAAGGGGTGGTTTTAAGCTGAGTTTTGAAGGATGAACAGGCTTTTGAGAAAGGCAGTAGGTGGTGGACAGAACATTCTAGCTGAAGCAAGAGCTGCAAATGCTGGAAGGCTGGGTGAGTTTGGGAAGTGTGGTTGGTGCTCAGGCCTGGGGCCTAGAGAACTTGGGAAGCATATGAGGGAAGCAGATTTGGAATAGTTGGCAGGGGTCAGATCATGAAGGGTCGGTACACTGGCAGCCTCTTCGGATTGCAGAGAACAGAGGCATCCAGGTGAGCTCGAGTAATGAGGTCGTTGTGAAGATGCATATGGGAACAAAGGAGGTTCTAGAATTAGGGCAAAGATTCTTGGGGAACTGGGACTACACCACAACCAACACCACAGAGTGAATGAAAACCTCAGAACAGTCAGACCTTATGAAGGTTGGAATGTACTTTGACAGTATAAATCTGTTGAGAATCAAACCCAGTTCTAGTAACTGACTTATCTTGTCTTCCTCTCAGTAGCAAAAACTCATTGGTTCCTACTCTAAAGGTCTGATATTAACATGAAACCCTTTTGAATTCAGTTCTCTGTGTATATCCTCAGCTCAAATCCTCGAGAGTGTGTATTAGGATGAAATCAGCTCTGCTGTGATAACAGATAAACTCTAAAACCATCAGGGCTTTACATCATTACACAAAGTGCCACCTGAAACATGTGTCCTCAAAGTTCCCCATGGCAAGAGAAGATAGGGACAAAGGAAGCACACAAGTCCTTAACATTTTTAATTCTTATCTTTGCATTCCATTCATCAGAAGTATCGACATGGCCCTATCTAATTGCAAGGGAGCTGGGAAAGAGGAAATTACACAGAGTATTTGATAATTATGAACACTCCCTGCTATGAATCTGAGGGATCTCATTGGTCACCCTCGTCTCTACTGGGGAATGTGCTCTTGACAGGGACACCTCATTGGCCCCTTTCCAGGAAGGACTGGCTTGGCTGCCCTTTAGTCAGGTGTCCTCTCCTGGCTCAATGAGCTGTGGCCTGGAAAGAAGAGGCCGTGGTCTCTGTGACGTAGGCAGGACAATGTCCATTTGAGGACTTTAATGATTTAATGGAACCACTTCACTGTTTTATGTGAAGACTGGGAGTTTATGTTGAGGCACTGGGGAGCCATTGAAGGTGTTAGCAGGGCAGTGAGAGACATGATTGGATTTACATTTCTCACAGGTCACTTGGAGGCTGGCCTGAGCATAATGGGTTGGAGGTAGAGAGACTAGTTGTAATGCTGCTGTTATTGTCCAAGGAGGACACTAGACAGAAATGGAATTGAGGTAAAAGGCTGAAAGCGAAGACCTTGCAGAATTGAAGCAGGCAGGAAGTCATATGCCAGAATAATATACAGAGTATCTCACATGTGATTGTCATCAGAAGTGAATGAGACCCTGTCTATAGAGAATGTAGCATGCAGACTCAGCATCTACTATTATACCCTAATCAAAATGTTTGATACAGGACCTTTCAGCCTCTACTGGAATACTTCCAGGGATGGGAAGCTTACCACTGTTTGAGCAGTCTGTACATTGTGGACATAGTTAATACTTTGAAAATGCCTTCTTAGATTAATCTCAATTCTTCTCTCCTCCCTCCTTTTATCCTTTCTTTCTCCACCCATTGTCCTTTTCTCTAGGAAAAGGATGTCTCCTAAGGAAGGAAGACAAATCCTTCTGGCTCCCTCAGATTTTCTCCTCCTCCTCATCCTTCCAGCTTCCCAAGAAATCCCAGAATAAAACTTTCCACTCAAGGTCCCACCTTGGCCTTGCCTCTAGGGACATTCTGATTTTCCTTTATCAAGATGGGGAGCATCCTAGGCTTTCCAGGGAGCAGAGCCTGGGCCTCTGAGAGGGCACAGACTACGGAATCAATAGAAGTTATTGGTCATTGAAGTATTTCCCCGGATATTCTTATAATAGGAAAAGATTATGGTGGGATAATGGGAAATCTGTTAAGCCAGGAGGAGGAGGGTCTTGGGGACTAATAGATGTGATGTTCAGCTAACTGGGCCCTTATGCTGGCGATTCTAGGCTTCAAAGTCATCCCAGTGGCCAAAGCCTTCTTGATCACTGAAATCAGGTATCTCCAGTTAGTGTTCATGTTTTAATCTGAGTATAAAGCCCAGTTCCACTTTGCTCTGTTTATTTCTTTAGTACTTATTTATTGAGTGCCCACTAGGAACCAGGCAGTGAAAACTCTGATGAAAAAGACAATAGGCCCTGTCCTCATGGAGCTCAGTGTCTTGTTGGGAAGAAAAAGAAGAAATTATCATAAGTAAAAACAATAAAAGTGATAGTTTAGGGCCGGGCACAGTAGCTCACGCCTGTGATCCCGGCAGTTTGGGAGGCCAAGGTGGGCGAATCACTTGAGGTCAGGAGTTCGAGACCAGGCTGGCCAACATGGTGAAACCCCGTCTCTACTAAAAATACAAAAATTAGCCGGGTGTGGTGGCATGTCCCTGTAATCTCAGCTACTCAGAAGGCTGAGGCAGGAGAATGGCTTGAACCTGGGAGGCAGAGGTTGCAGTGAGCCGAGATCGTACCACTGCACTCCAGCCTAGGGAACAAGAGCAAAACTCCGTCTCAAAACAAACAAACAAACAAACAAAAAAAGTGATAGTTTACTAAACAGTAATATGTGGGCCATTTTACATAGATTATTTTATTTAATCTTATCAGTGATCCTATGAGAAACTTTTCTGTTCCCATTTTGCAGATGGGAAATTGAGGTTTAGAAAGGTCAAGTAAAATGCCTGAGATGACACAGCTAGGAGCTAGAATTCATGTCCTCACTTGAAAATACCTTTTGCTTTGCTCCCCCATTACATACACACACACACACACACACATATACATGCACATGTACATATGCATACTCATACTCTGGGAGACCAGAGGGGAAGCAGCACCTAACCAGCCCAGGATTGCAGGGATCACTTCCTGCAGAAGTGACATCGGAGCTGAGTACTCAGGAAGGAGCTGAGTACTCAGGAAGTGTGCATGCTTGCCAGATAGAGGGGAGGAAGAGCCTTCCAGGTAGATGGAAGGACATGGACAACATGCCAGGTGAGAGGGCATGCAGTGGATCTGGGGAATCTCTGAGTTGTTTATGGTTGGTTGACTTGTGGCTTGACTGGAGAGAAGGATGGGAGATGAGGATTGACAGGTGGACAAAATCGGGCCAGGATGGGGGAAGACAGGCATAGTCACTGTGACCTTTGTGATGGCTGGAGGAGGTGACTTGACAAATATTCTCTGTAAAGCTGGAGTAGCCTTCAGGCCACATTGTCTCCGTCTGCTCCCTCCTCCCTGCAAGCCCTAGGGTAAGTGAGAAAGTGCCTCCTGAAGCTCTTATTGTCAAAAGGATGGAGTTCCTGAAAGAATGGAAGATATGTGTTCACTCTTAGCTTTATAACTTGTTATCTGAGGGAAGCTTGGGCTGGCCTCTTCTCTAAATCTCAGTTTTCTTGTCTATAAAGTGGGGTTATTAATACCAATGTCATCACAAAGTTGTAATAGGGAATAAATCAGATGAGATAAAAACATACACATGCTTCATAACTATTTTGTGTTTAACTCTTTGTTCTGGTTACCCATTGCTGCATAAAAAAGACCCCAGAACTTAATTGTGTAAAACAACCTTTGTTTTGCTTCTGAGTCTACGATTTGGGCAGGGCTTGGCAGGGAACTGCTCATCTCTGCTCTACTCACTTTCAGCTATGGCAGCTTAAAGGCGGGAGCTGGAGTCATCCAAAAGCTTTTTATTCCTGGGTCTAGTAGTTGCTGCTGGCTGTTAGCTAGGACCTTAGCTGAGACTGTCGGCAGAACATCTCACCCGGCCTCTTCATGTGGCTCCCTGAACAACATGGCAGCTGGGTTCCCAGGAGGAGCCTGAGAGAGCACCAGGTAGAAGCAGTAAGATAACCTAGCTCCAGAAATTAGACAGTGTTGCTTCTACTTCATTTTATTTATTAAAAAGGAGTCACCAAGCCTGGATGACATTCAAGAGGAGGAGAATTATACTCTATCTTTTGATGAGACGAGTTCCATTGGCTCAGCCACAGTCACACTCCTGGAGCTGGAGACTGGGGTAATGGCTCAGAAGAAGCTCTTCCACCCCATCTGTGTCTGGCAAACTTGCATACTTTCTGAGGACTCAGCTCTGATGTCACTTTGCAGGAAGTGCTTCCTGCATCCTAGGCTGGTTAGATGCTCCTCCCATCAAAAGATGGAAATTTGTTTTAAAACCATGTTTTAAAACCAACACACCCTTGTAGCAAGTTGCTATCATGTGGCAGGCAATGAGTCAGGTGGGGGTGGATATGAGCAGTAGGGAAGATGAAGTAAAGTCTCATTCCTATTTTGCACTGATTTTAATGAGGTTAACAACAGTTATATGGCTGATATCTCAGCTGAGACACTACATATGAAATAGCTTCATGGCATAAACAGGTAAGCTATTATATTGTATTTCACAGAGGGGCACTGTCAGAGCAGTATCAGTTGGTTGAAAGTAATACAAGCTTAGTTCATCCTCAACAAAATACTAGCAAAACTGAATTCAACAGCACATTAAAAAGATCATTCACCATGATCAAATAGGATTCATCTCAGGGATGCAAAGATGGTTCAACATATGCAAATCAATAAATGTGATATATCCTATCAACAGAATGTAGGATAAAACCATATCATTTTGGTAGACACAGAAGGACCTTTTGATAAAATTCAATATCTCTTTATGATAAAAACTCTCAAAAAACTAGGCATAGAAAGTATATCCTTAACACAATAAAGGCCATATATGACAAATCCACAGCAAACATCATACTGAATGGGGAAAAGTTGAAAGATTTTTCTTTAAAATCTAGAACAATACAAGGATACCCATTTTCACCGTTTTTATTCAAACTAGTATTGAAGGTGCTAGCCAGAGCAATTAGACAAGATAAAGGGCACCCAGATAGGAAAGCAGTAAGTCAAATTTTCTCTGTTTGCAGATAACATTATCTTATTGAAAATTCCAAAGTCTCAACTGAAATCTCTTAGAACTAATAGATGAACTCAGTAAAGTTGTGGTATACAAAATCAACATGCAAAAATCAGTAGTGTTTCTATAGACCAATAGCAAACTGGCTATCAAAGAAATCAATACAACAATCCTATCTACAACAGCTACAAAAAATACCTAGGAATAAAGTTAACCAAAAAGGTGAAAGATTTTTACAGTAAAAACCATAAAACATTGATGAAAGAAGTTGAAGAGGATATAAATAAATGGAAAGACATTCTATGTTCATGGATTGGAAGAATTGACATTATTACAGTGTTCATACTACATAATGCGATCTACAAGTCAATGCAATCTCAATCAAAATACCAATGTCATTTTTCATAGAAATAGAAAGAAATCCTAAAATTTTTATGGAACTATAGAAGACTCAGAATAGCTAAAGCAATCCTGAGCAAGAAAAACAAAGCTAGAGGCATCACACTACCTGACTTCAAAATATGTATACTACAAAACTATAGTAATCTGAACAGCATAATGTTGGCATAAAAATAGGCACAGACCAGTGGGACAAAAGAGAGAACACAGAAATAAATCCAGTCACTTATAGCCAACTGATTTTCTACAAAGATGCCAAGAGTACACATTGGGGGAAAGGACAGTGTCTTCAATAACTGCTGCTGGGAAAACTGGATATTCACATGTAGAAGAATGAAACCAGTCCCCTATCTCTCACCATATACAAAAATCAACTCAAAATGAATTAAAGACTTAAATATAACATCCAAAACTCTAAAACCACTAGAAGAAAACATACAGAAAATCCTTCATGGCATTGGTCTGGGCAAAGATTTTTTTGGATAAGAACCCAAAAACACACGCAACAAAATAAAAAAATAGAAAATGGGATTATATCAAACTGGGAAGCTTCTGTACAACAAAGGAAATAATCAACAGAGTAAAGAGACAATCTACACAATTTGAGAAAAATGTTTGCAAACTGCTATGCATCTGACAAGGGGTTAATATCCAGAGTATAGAAGAAACTCAAACAACTCAATAACAAAAAACAAATAATCTGATTAAAAAATGAGCAAAAGACATGAATATACATTATCAAAAGAAGACATACAAATGGCCAACAGGTATATGAAAAAATGCTCAACATCACTAATCATCAGGGAAATGCAAATCAAAACCGCAGTGAGATATTGCCTCACTCCAATTAGAATGACTATTACTAAAAAGATAAAAAATAACCAACGATGCCATGAACTTGGAGAAAAGGGAACCCTTGTCCATTGAAGGTGGGAATGTAAATTGATACGGCCATTATGGAAAACAATGTGGAGGTTCCTCAAAAAATTAAAAATAGAACTACCCTGTGATCCAGCAATCCCACTACTGGGTATTTATTCAAAGGAAATGAAATCAGTATGTCAAAGAGATATTTGCATTCCCATGTTTACTGCAGGACTATTTTCAACTTATATATGGAATCAATCTAAGTGCCTATCAATGGACAAGTGGATTAAAAAAAGTGGTATATATACACAATGAAATACTACTTAGCTATAAAGAAGAAGGAAATCCTGTAATTTGTGACAACATGGCTTAACCTGGAGGACATTATGTTAAGTGAAAAAACACAGGCACAGAAAGACAAATACCACATGATTTCACTCATTTGTGGAATATAAAAAAAGCTGATCTCATAGAAGTACACAGAATAGTGGTTACTTGAGACTGGGAGAGGATAAGGCATGAAGGGAATGGGGAGAGATTGGTCAGGGGGTACAAAATTACAGATAGGAAGAATAAGTTCTGGTGTTCTATTGCATAAGAGGGTCACTATAGGTAACAATATGATATTGTATATTTCAAAATAATTAGAATAGAGGATTTTGAATATTCTCCCCGCAAAGAAATGATACATGTTTGAAGTGATGGATAAATGCCTTGATTTCGTCATTACACATGTTTACCGTATTGAAACATCACAGTCACCCATACATTTTTACAATTATGTGTCAATTGAAAATAAAATAAACCCTAAAGAAAACCTAGTTCAAACTAACTTATATAATGAAGAGAGTTCACTGGCTTATGTAAATAAAAGTCTAGAGTGTGTGCTTTAGGCAGCGCTTGGTTCAGCCACATAAAGATGATTCTGATGAACTGTTTTTTTTTTTTTTTTTTTGTATTTCTTTCTCTTTGCCTTCCATGGTTGCGAGACAGCTGCTGGAAGCTCCTTGGTTATGTGTCTCTTCATTCCTAGCCAGATAAAAACAGATGAATTTTCTCTTTTGTTTCTGGCAAACATCCTGAAATTCACTCTGATTGGACCAGTTTAGATGGCATGACTACTCGTGGACCAATCACTGTCTGAGAGTAGGTGGAACTCAAGATTAGCTTAGCCAAGGCCACACTCCTGGAGCTGAATAAGGGTGGATTAGCTTTTCCTGAACCTCATGATGGAAATTAGCAGGAAGGCAGAACAGAGGAAGGTCCTGAGCAGCTACTCATCATTATCCACTCCGTGTCTTCCTTCATCATCTTTTTCATCTCCCCTGCCTGCTATGCCTAGTTTAATAATGAAGAATGTTAAGCTGGGCTTTGGGCGGGGCATGTGAAAGCTTGTTCTTTATTCTGTTCAAGAAAAACTCTACTGCCAGGCATGGTGGCTCACTGGAGAAGCTGAGGTGGGAGGATCGCTTGAGCCAGGGAGGCTGAGGCTTCAGTGAGCCATGATGGTGCCACTGCATTCCAGCCTGGGCAGTAGAGTGAGACCCTGTTCTCCTCCCCCAAAAAAGAAAACCTCCAAAGAATTGTTCCTTTGGGGGCCCTGCCTCTTCCCTCTGGGATTCTGGCCTCTAGGAGGCTAAGGCTGGAGATAAATCTCACAGAAGCAGATCATCAACTGGAAGGGACTTAAGGTCACATTGTCCTGGTGTGAAAACTGAGGCTGAGACAGAATCCCTGGGCCACAGAGTCACAGAGCCTCCCTTTCCTCTGATACTGTCATGTCCTAAACTAAGAACTAAGGTGCATGCATGCACACATGCACTAACAGCCCTGACTAGAAACTTCTCCTCTGTAGGACTTAGTTTTCCTCTCTGTAAAATGAAGTGACTTCTGTGGCCCTAGGTTCTGCAGTGAAGCAAGAGTGAATTAGCTGGAGAGTATTCTAAATACATGCCCAGCTCACCTAGGAATTGTGATGTACCTGCAGGAAAGTGTGGTGGGTGTGTACATTTTGAACAAGCTTCCTAGGTAGCACTGAATCCCGGCCTCATATCACTTTAAACCATCATATAAGGTCCCTTCCACTCTGGCCTCCAGACCTCTAAGCTTAGCCTCGTCTATTAGTCTGTTTTCTTGCTGCTCATAAAGACGTACCCAAGACTGGGCAATTTACAAGAGAAAGAGGTTTAATTGGACTTACATTTCTGGGGAAGCCTAACAATCATGGCGGAAGGCAAGGAAGAGAAAGTCACATCTTACATGGATGGCTGCAGGCAAAGAGCTTGTACAGGGAAATGCCTCTTTTTAAAACCACCAGATCTCATGAGATTTATTCCCTATCACAAGAACAACGAGGGAAAGACTGCTCCCATGATTCAATTACCTTCTACCAGGTCCCTCCCACAACACGTGGGAATTCAAGATGAGATTTGGGTGGGGACACAGCAAAACCATATCACCTTGTTTGCAGGCTCCAGGACTAAGAGAAAGGAAAAGGCAGGGGTTGTCCTAGGGGAACTGCCCTCGGTGACTCTCCCATGGAAGGAAGGAAAGAGACTTTGGTGTATTGGCCAGAGCCCAGCACGCCAGGCCAAGACTTTGCAAGGGTGCTCCTGGCTGGGCCTGACTGCTCTGATGCTGCAGACAACGTCGTCATGCAGTGAGGCCACATGCTGGCCAGAAGTCCTTTGGCTGACCAGGGCAGTCTGTGAGGCAAGGAGCTCTGCGTCCCTCCCCCACCACCCCCCACAGCACTCAGGTCACTGAGTGTTTCTAGAAGGAAATGGTTTTAGAAGAAGGGCCAAACTTGGAGTCAAGACCCCCAGATTCCAGTCCAGATGCAGCTACCTATGGGTGAAGTGGTCCTAGCAACTGTGAGCCTCAGTTTTCTCATCTGAAAAGGAGGACTGACAGCTGCTGCCCAGCCTTCTTCTTTTATAAGGCACAGGATTTAAAAGGCAGTGAAGCAATTGGTGAAATGACTTGGTCGGCAAAACTCATGTTGGAGGATTATTATTCCTGTTCAAAATAACAGCAGCTTCAAAGCTGGAACCTGGAGGCTCCCGGAGAGTCCAGCACTGCCAGCAAGCTGCCATCTTGCAGATTGAGATGAAGATACAAGAGGCAGAGAGGAAAAGCTGCTCCTGGAGGCTTCTTTCCTGATTCTTTGTCTCTCTCTCTCTTTTTTTTAATTAGAGGCCTGTAGGGGATCTGGGTGGCTTCCAACTTATACAGCGCTACCTGATAGAATAATTTGTGCTGCCTGGGCACCTGTCATCACCTCCAGAGAGACAACAGGCTGGAGGTGGAAAACAAGCTGCACACAAGGCTGCCACCCCACCCGCCGTCCCCTCACTGTGCTCCTCTGTGCCTGTAACTCTCTGATTCTTGGAGTTTCCTGAACTCTGTCATTCAGGTGCTCTCTCACGATGCTGGCTAAACTGTCTCCCATCTGTAACTTTGCTTCCCAGATAATTGAAGTCAATCCACATTTTCATTCTTGAATATGTATCTTTGGCTTGGCATGGTGGCTCATGCCTATAATCCCAGCACTTTGGGAGGCTGAGGTGGGAGGATTGCTTGGGTTCAGGAGTTCGAGATCAGTCTGGGCAACATAGGAAGACCCCCATCTGAACAAAAAATTTAAACCATTAGCCAGGCATGGTGGTGCACACCTGTGGTCCCAGCTACTCAAGGAGGCTGAGGTGGGAGGATCACTTGGCCCCAGGAAGTGGAGGCTCCAGTGAACCATGATCACATAACTGCACTCCAGCCTGAGTGACACAGCAAGACCACCCACACCCTCTCTATATTTAACAGAAACTTCTCTGTTGTAAATGTAAGCCCAACTCCCTTGTGAGTAACAACAAGTTACTGTAAATATAAATATGTGATTATGAAAATAAAAAAATTGTGTGCATCCTAAAGAAATGTAAGGACACAGATACATAAAGTGTTAATTACACACAGTGCAACTGGAGTAATGTGTAAAGTGCCTTGAGATCAGTATTTGCATGTGGTGTGTTGGAAAAGACACAGGCTTTGAGGCTGGACACTTGGGTTTTGATTCCAGCTCTGCCACTCACTGTGTAACCTTGGACAAGTTTCTTAACCTCTCTGAACTTTGGTTTTCCTATCTAGATAAGGCAGAATGATAACTTCATGTCCTTCCAGTGGTGTATGTACCACACTTTGGAAAGCCCTGAAAGAGCGGATGCAGTCAGTGCTTGGGGAGCATGTGTAGGTGTTGAGATCCATGTGCAGCATGTTGATGTGCATGCAGCAACTGATTCTGATTTAATCCAAGCCTTCGGGACATTTTGCAGATGAAGCAGCCACGAATTAAGGAGAGATTAAGTGACTTTCTCAAAGTCTCTAGCCAGGAAACAGTGGAAATGGGGATCAAAGTCGATCATTGGACCCCAGACCCAATATATTTGGCATGATTGACAGCATTAAGCACACGGTGGTGGCCAAGAAAATTTTTGAATGAGGAAAGCAACTGCAGAGAGGTGGCATGTGACAGCTGAAGGAATGCCGATGAGAATGCCGATGTAAGAGTTCTAGAATGTCTGTTCGAATCAGTGGCTCTCCAGTGGTGGTCATGAAGCTGCAGGTGGCTGGGCTGCAGGAACTCTCTCCCTTCCTCCTGGGGGTAGGTTGAGGGACTCATCTGATGGATGTTTAGTTTTTCCATTTTTCCTTTCTCAAGAGCAGGTCCTTCCCCCACCTTTTAAATTGTGATTTTGAGTAAGATTCCACTGGGGAGAGAAGAAAATATCTCTCTCTCTCCCCATATATATATATATATATACACACACACACACACACACACAGATTCATAAAAAATATATTTATATAATATATGTTTATATTATATATAAATATATAAAACATATAACTTTTTATATATATAAAATTTTTTTTTTTTTTGGTAAAAGCAGGTTTGAAGAGTTTTGTTTTAGGTGACCTTCAAGGTCTCCCCTAAATCTTATTGGTTTTATAATTGGAGTGTGGGCACTTCTGCATCCTGTTTATACAGTGTTGGAGAAGTCGGTCAGCATTCTGTCTTCACTCCTTCATCTGTAAAATGGGCATGAGGAGACAAACACCACTCACTTCGCAGAGTTATCTTGTGAACGTGCCCTAAGAAGAGCAAAGGATTCTGCAAAAGCATGGGATTAGTGAATTGGTGTCATCATCAACTATTTCTTGCATGGCATCTCTGAGCTGCATTCTGGAAAGTGCTGGAGATATAGAGAACCACCAGACGCAGAGTCTGGTGGGAAATAAAGAAGCATGGGTTGACAGTCTGCTGGGAAATAGGTAAATGACCCAGCAGTTTCAGTGGGGAAATGATAAGTGCCCCAAGGTAAGCATGGTGGACGGTCACAGACCCTGCCTGGGGCTGGGGGTGACAGGAAGACAGTGGGAGTTGTAGGAAAGTGACATCTGGCATGGATCTTCAAGAGGGAGCAAAAATAATAAATACATTGAGTCTATATGTATATATTTTATTCACACCCAGTTTTATGCATCCAAAATTAAGACTTGTAAGCTTTCACTTCTTTTGTGCAAGGATCTTATAGAGGCAAAAGTAAATGCAAAGAATATCATTGGGCTGATGTTGTGAACTTTGTGAATGACTTTTGCTCCACCGTTTTTGTCAACAAATAGAATTCAACCAACAAATGTGCTAGGGTCCGTTCTCTTGAGAAAACTTAACACACTTCCAGAACCATCAACTGTAAGAGCCTAGAGGGCCCCCTGAATATGTCTTGTCCAATATGTACACGGATAAGAAAATCTGGAACCTAGAGAGGTGAGGTGTCTTTACCAAGGCCAGGAAGTATAGGAGTCAGGTTGAGATCCGGGGGCTTGTTGGGTATCACAGGCTCCAGGGACTTCAGAATGGGAGCAGCGGTGCGTGCAGAGGCCAGGCCTAGAGGTCTGTAGTCTGAGGGCCAGGGTTGAAGTCCATCACTGATTTCATCCAACAATGGTTGCATGTGTATATGTCAGTTAGTAAGCTGTAGGCTGAAGGTGTAGAGAGAAATAAACCACTTTCCTTGCTTTAAGACACAGGTACATAAAGTGTTAATTACACACAGTGCAACTGGAGTAATGTGCAAAGTGCCTTGAGATCAGTATTTGCATGTGGTGTGTTGGAAAAGACACAGGCTTTGAGGCCGGACACCTGGGTTTTGATTCCAGCTCTACCACTCACTGTGTAACCTTGAACAAGTTTCTTAACCTCTCTGAACTTCGGTTTTCTTATCTAGATAAAGGAGAATGATAACCCACCTATCAGCATTGATGAATAAAGAGTAAATAAGATACCACTGGTAAAGGGCGTGGGTCAGTAACCTAGGACTATCATCACCAAGTGCAAGCGCTTGGGCGAGACATTCAACCTCTTCAACCTTCTGGGAGCTTTGAATGCTCTCACCATACAATGAGGTGATGGAAGTGAAATGTGCTTCGTAAAACTGTGACACGTTGAGCAAATCATGTGGGATTATTAGCCAGTCCTCATTAGCATATGAAAGGCAAGGTGGCAGGGCAGTTGTCAAAGTCCAGTGGGTTCTGTGGGTCGGAAGCCAGGCTAGTCTCTCTGATTTTATGCCTCTTTCACCCACTGCCCTTTTAGCCTCCAGTCATTTCCCTTCCATCACCTGAAACCTAACTGCATTGTGGACCAGAACCTGTAGATCTTAGGCTTGGTTTCTATTACTAAAGCCCTTCTCCTGGGAGAGGGACTTACCATCAGGCCTGAGAAAGAAGTCAGGCGTGCTTGGAATGCAATTGCAAAAGAGGTTACAAGAGCCTGTGAGAATGCCGAAATCAAGTGATGTCGAGAGGTTTTGTTATTTTTGAAAAAATGACTCATTCTGAGAAACCCTGACAGCCTCAGAACATTCACCTAGTTGCTTGCATGCATAACCCGGAGCCCACTGCAGAGGAAAACAAATCCTGTTGTCACAGCTGAAGGAGGGGGTGGTGGGGGCAGTGAGGGCTGGTGGTGGGAATGGGAATAGGGATGGGGTGACCATTTAATGGAGGAAGAGTTTGAAAATGACTCTTGCTCTGTAAGTGGACTGTTTTAATTTCGCAAGTCCTTTTCTCTAAATTGTTCTATTCAAGCCATTACAGAACACATCCGCTTGGAGGCAACACATTCTCTTTGCATTCAAATGAGCCAGCCACCGGAGATAAGATGATTCCCATTTGACCCTCGAAGGAAATGGGCTCTCAGATGGCTGAAGCTATTTGTCCAAGATGAGGGGGCAGAAGAAGAAAGGAGGGAGAGAAAAAGGAGGAGGAGGAAGAGCGAGAAAGAAGGGGGTGGGAGAGGAGGGGAGGGGAGGAGAAGGAAGGTGAGGAAAGGGGAGTAGAGGAGAGAAACGAAAACCATGCTTGTCTTGTGGAGAAAGACTGGGAAGGGCTGTTTCCAGTGGGGGCACCTGTTGTTGGCCTCCTTACTGTGAGATGCTCCGGAGCATACGGGACCTCAGGTTAGGAGACGGGTTCTGGTTTTGCCCCTGCCCTTAGCCACCTGTGTGGCTTTGGGGAAACAGGTTCCTTCACCAAGTCACCAGTTCACATCTGTAAAAGTATGGGGATGAGCAGAGTAAAATAAACTGAGAGCTTCTAAAACTTAGCAGGCACATGAATGTTCTGGAAAACTTGTTACAATATGGATTACTGGGTCCCCGCTCAAGGAATTCTGATCAGGAAGTCTGAGGAGGGGCTCCCGGGTGAGGCAGATGTTGCCCTTTAGTCTACTGACCTCGCTTGAGTAGCCTTGGTGGATGATCTTCAGTGCTCCTTCCTGTTCTGCCTTTCAGTGATTCAAAATATTCAAGAGCTCCTGGCCGTTGTGCGCTGAGCCAGGGGCTGGGAATACAAAATAGAATAGGTTTCTGCCTTTTGGGCCTAGCAGTGTCAATGTGGAAGCAGATGGGTGAGCGAATGGCATTGTCACACAAGGCCCACGGGAGAAGTGCTAAGGCAGGAGTGGTCAGTGCCTTGTGCGGGAGGCAGGCAGGGCTTCAGGGAGGAGGGTGTCGGGGTGAGCCTGTAGGGTGAGCCTTTGGGCCTCGGTTGTCCTTAGCCAGCAAGATATGTGTGGGGAGATTTCTGGGGAGAGGGCGGTGTTGGCTGTTTGGAACGTGGCCCTCAGAGGACTGTTGGGCCAAGTGCTTGTTGCCTGAGCTGTGGCTTCAGTGCTGCTCAGCGTGATCTTTGGGCTCTGCCCTCCAGCTGAGCACCTGCAGTGCCCCTCTCCTTAGACGGCCCCGGGAAGAGTGGGCAGGAGCAGGTGGGCCAGGACCCTGGGACCACCTTCAAATATTTTCTAAATAGAGTGCACACACACATATCCACACACAGATAAATATATAGAGATAGATGTGTACACACACAAACACACCCACACACAGAGTTAATCTTCCTTATTTGCAGATTCTTTATTTGTGAATTTGCCTACTTGCTAATATTTGCTCGCAACCCCCAAATCAATACTCACGGCACTTTCTCAGTCATTCATGAACATGTGCAGAACAGCAGAAAAATGGACTCACTCAACATCCATGTTCCCAGCAGAGATGAAACAAGGTGATGCTTTGCCTTTTCTTTTCAGCTCATACTGGAAACAAATCTCCTTTTTGAGGCTTAGTTAGTATCATGTTTGGGGGACTTTTGTGCTTTTTGGGGTGATTTTGATGTTTTAAATGGCACCCAAGTGTAGAGCTGAAGTTCTAGTGTTCCTAAATGCCAGAAGGCTGTGATGTGTCTTATGAAGAAAATACATGTGTTAGAGAAGCTTCATTGAGGCATAAGCTATGGTGCTGTTGGCTAAGAGCTCAATGTTAATGAATCAACAATATCTATTAAATAAGGTGTCTAAGCAAAAACACACATAAAACAAGGTTGTGTTTGATTACTTGATGAAAATGTTCTGACCAGAGGCTCACAGGAACCTAATCCTTGACTTCCTCTAGGAAGAAAGATTCACTATCCTCTAATTCAATGTTCATGACCACTTCATGGAACATAACTGCCACAGATAATGAAGGCTGACTGTATATGTGTCTTTGTGTGTATATGCATGTATGTGTGTAAGTGTGTATATATAACTGAGTGTGTCCGCTGCTTAGTATTGTTAGAGGCGTGTGAACCAGAGCAACTCCATTTTGAATAGGAGCTGGGTAAAATAAGGCTGAGACCTACTGGGCTGCATTCCCAGATGGTGAAGGCATTCTAAGTCACAGGTTGAGATAGGAGGTTGGAACCAAATACAGGTCATAAAGACCTTGCTGATAAAACAGTTTGCAGTAAAGAAGCGGGCTAAAACCCACCAAAACCAAGATGGCTACCAGAGTGACCTCTGGTCGTCCTCATTGCTACACTCCCACCAGCATCATGACAGTTTACAAATGCCATGGCAATGTCAGGAAGTTACCCTATATGGTCTAAAAAGGGGAGGTGTGAATCATCCATCCCTTTTTTTTTTAACATATCATCAAGAAATAACCTTAAAAATGGGCAACCAGCTGTCTATGGAGTAGCCATTCCTTTGTTCCTTTACTTTCCCAATAAACTTGCTTCACTTTACTCTTTGCACTTGCCCTGAATTCTTTCTTGTGTGAGATCCAAGAATCCTCTCTTGGGGTCTGGATCGGGACCTCTTTCCTGTAACAGTATCATAGGTTAGTGTATTTAACCAGATAATTCACAGCTGCAGCAAGAGCTGAATAAAATCCAGACATCTAGGTAAGCTTCAGAAGGTTCCTCACTCATCCTAACTGTAGTAGTTTTTATCCAATTTCACCATCCCCTCTCCTGCCGAGGTTTGAGCAAAAGGCTTTTCTCCTCATTCGGAAGGCTTTTCTTTGGCTTCCACACCCACTGGAATTCACATCTCACCAACTTGGTTTAGGTATGAGCTTACATCTAACAGAGCTGGTGTCACAACGTAGCTGAATGTGACTTCAGTATGGATTACAGGATAATTTTAAATGGGTGGTTATTTTGGTTTCACTGCATTTGTATTGATTAATTCCTGCATTTGGTAGATGGATTTAATTTCTGCGATAGAGGGAGAGATGGTGTGGGGGCTTTGTGGAGGTCTCCTTCGGGACTCCTCTATGTGGTCAAGGGAACTGAGGCATAGGATCTGGCGAGGTGAGGCAGCCAGGAAGTGGCCGGCCAGGCCTGGAGCCCCTGCAGGCTGAGGCAGGAGGCCAGGCTCACCAGCCCTTTGCCACTCCGCCCCTTATGTCTGTGTCCAGCCTTGGCCTTGTCCCCTAGGCTACGTCAAACCTTTCTGCCTTGTTTCTGAGAAACGTGCTGAAAACACAAAAGGCCCCTTCAGGCCTTCGTGGGGTTAAACTCTGCAGTCTTCCGGGACGGTGCACCCCCTGCCTCCCACTGGGATGGTGGTGTGGAGGGCATCTGGGTGCTCCCGGGCCTCTGTCACTCAGGACAGAGTCCTCCCATAGGTCCTCGGGACCTGGTTGGCCAGTGGAGCGAGAGGAAGCAGTGAGGCTGAAGAAGCAGGCAGCTGGCTGCCATCCCACATCAACAGGCCCCGTCACTGTAAATTATTTATGCGCCATCGGGAGGCTGGACAGACTCCTTGATGGGCTTGTTAATAAGAAGCCTGCGGATCCTGCCTTGGCCCAGATTCCTGGGGGCTGGGAGTGTGTGGAGAAGAGTGGAGGGGGAGCTGTTTCTTTTTGCTCAGCATCTCCTGATTGGAAACTGCAGCAATTCCCTGTCTTCTCCAGGAACAAGTCTGAGCTCCACGGCGCCATATTCAAGGCCTCTGTGCAGGCACAGGTCTCACACTTCGCCTGTGCTTCAGCTGGGACAACTTTTGACTGTCTCTGCAAATGACCATATCATTCCCAACTCCAGGTCTTTGCGTCATGTGCTCTTTCCCCTGCCTGGAATTCCTTCTCTCTCAGAATCCATGAAGACAGCCCAGATACTACCTGCTCTGTGTGCCCCAGCTGCAACTCATCCACTGGAAGGCTCAGTTCCTCCTTCCTTGTGCTCCCACAGCTGAATGCATCCTTCTTAGCAGCACGGCCTCCATTCTACACCCCAGCTGCATGCCTTGCTGAGGAACGTTGTGTTTACTCAGAACACAAGGACAATGACAGCATCTCCCTTAAAGCTTTGTGGTGCAGACTAAATATGCACCCAGTTTTACAGAGTGGCCAGTATCCATAAATCACCCAACAGACCCTACCTCTTCTTTGTGATTATGATTAATACAGCTCTTATTTCATTTAATTGTGATAACTTCTTTAATAAACCTCATGCTTACTAAACCCTGACCTACTGGAGTTCAGGGGACATGGTCTCACTCATCTCCAAACCTTCAGCTTCCAGCCCAACATCTGGCCCTTAGTAAGTGTTCCATAAAGAGTATAGATCCAATAGTAGCACACGTGGACAGTATCTAGCATTTATTGGGTGCTTACTGTCTGCCAGGCCATGTTCTAAGCCGTTGATATGCATTAACTCCTTTAATACAATAATCCTATGAGATAGCTATTATCAATATTTTCATTTTACAGATGAGAAAACCGAGTCACAGAGGGGTGAAATAACTTGTGCAAAGTGATGTACTTAATGAGTAACAGAATTGAGATTCAAGCCCAGAGAAATTCATACCTCAATTAATTCCACTGCCTCTCAAAGTATGACTCACGGCACAGAGTGGGTATTTCATTTTAAGTGCCTGGCACAGAGTAGGAGTTTAGTGAATGTTGAATCAGTGCTTTAGGCTTTTACATGTTTTGATTGCCAAGACTAAAGGCAGGGAAGTCCCACAGATCAGTTACTAAAAAGGGCAAGTTTCTATCTGTTAAACTTATCTCTACAAAACGTTTCCAGGTATGTCCCCATTGTTGTGTATCCTCTCCTGAGCTGGCTTGCTCTAGATCCAGCACTTGATCTTCCTGAGGCAGGGAAGAGCCTGTGTCTCCAGGCAGACCCTGTGGCCAGGCTGTGTGTTGCATCCTCATTACCATAATCTCTGCAGGCTGCGGGACCTCATCCCTCTGCCTGAATATTCCTTTCCCTCTCTGCTGCAATTCTGCACTGCCACCGTGATCTTCCAGGAAACATTCTTTTTGTCCTTCAAGGTCAATTCACATGGACTGTCCTCTGGAAGATCCCAACTGCCACCTCCATTTCTCAGTTCCCCCACACCGGGCACGTGTCTACGTTATTTCTGTGTGCACACATTTATGACAAAGTGGTAAATGGCGAGGGTTTTAGTGCCAGACTCCTGGCTTTCAGCCTGGCTCTGCCACCCGGTGTGGGTCTCAATTTTCCCATCTATGAAGTGGCGCTAATCATAGTACCTACCTCACAGGTTTTTGTGAGGATTAAGTAGAAGAGCGCATATAAAGCACTTGAGAAATGAACATGTCAACTGCTGCATATGTGCTCCTGGTTCTTTTATTTTTCAAAAACGTGAGTCCTTCACACTCTGGCTTACCCCTGACACATCTTTGCGTCTCTGATGATTAGTAGAGTTCCTGCCACACAGTGGGTGCTCGATACATGACAATCAAACTGAAGTTCAGTAGCAGGCATTTGTTGAGCACTTACTATGTACTAGGTGCTGAGTATGCCAAGATGGGAGGCCGCCAAAAGGCCAGGATACATTTACATAAAGACAGCTAATGAGAGACTGAATGGGTCCCAGTATGATGCAGTCATTGGCTCATTTATTCATTAAGGCTTTTGTTGCACCAGGTTCTGGGGAGATAGATATGAATAAAATGCATTCCTGGTCCTCGAAGCAGCATGCATGTTTGCAAAATGTACAATAGGAGCGAATGACTGTTGTTGTAGAGGTATGAACAAAGTAGACCCTGGGGCTCAGAGGTCAGAGCCAGCCAGGGATTGCAGATGGGTTTGTAATGGCAGGGGCCAGGGGAGCTGGGTGAGATGGACTGTGCCTTTGTACTTGCTGACCCTTCGCTTGGAATGCTGTTCCTCCTCCACATCCTTCTAGCCTCAGAGGGCCTGTCCCCTCCTCAGTGTGTCCTCCTTGGGAAGCCCACCTCCTCATCTGTCTGTCACTGTGCTCTGTTCATTTCTTCTGAAGTGCTAACCACAATCCACAGTGACTAAAAGGCAGAGAAGGAAGGAAAGCAACACTTCTTGAATACCTACTAGGTGCCAGGCACTGTGATCTTCAATTGACACACATTATTTAATTAATCTTCTCAACATTCCTGGGGTGCCAGAATTATTATCGTCTTTTGCAGACTACAATAGAGGTCCCAAGAGGGCACATATCTTTGCCCAAGGTCACCAGCCGGAAACGCGAATGGAACTAGAATCAGGGCTAGCTGCCACTCCACACCCGCGGCACTTTCATGGCAACGGGAGAGGCCAGGTAGGCAAGACAGGAAGTAGAGTGACTAATTTACCACCCCAGGCATTTTCAGCAACCAGTAAGTGATTTCCCTAATTCTGGTCTGCTATTAATACAGACTTGGCAGCTAAGAACTAAGTTGCAGAAAAACAGGTTTTCTTCCTAACTCAGCAGCACCACCTGCAGCATCTAAGGGAACACTGCAAAAATGATTGGCAATGGGAACTCTGGTCTTTGCTGGAGCCCCAAGAGGGGTATCATGAGGGAAGAACCTGAGGCATCATCCAGTCACTTTTCATTTTTAAAAGGAGCAAATTGAGACCAAGAAAGGAACTTACTTCAAGTCACAAAGTTAGTGACGGCATATTTGAAGCTGTATCCCTCCTGACTCCTAGTTCAGTACCCCTTCTCCTCACTCTCCCTTTCATCTTTCTTCTTCTTCTTCCTCCTTCCCTTCTCCTCCTGCCCCACCTTCCTTCCTCCTCCTCCTCTTCTCTCTCATTTATTCACTCAGCAAACATTAATTGGGTGCTTAATAGATCTTGAGCATATTCCTCTTTGTGGGATATAAATATGGATAGCTAACATTTTCTTTTTATGTTATTGCCTGGATTAATTGACACTAACAATGTACTTCATAATTACAACTAAGAAGCATTGAGCGTGACTGTGTGCCAGGCACCATGCTAAGGCTTTATCTCAGTTACCCTCACAGATGAGGACACTAAGGCTTAGGGAGGTCTAGGAACATGCCCAGCATGACTCAGTTAGTTGTAAAGCTGCGATTAAAACCCAGATCCTTCTGACTCCAGGGCCAGAGATCTTAACCATTATGTTATATTTACTCTTTAAAATATCTAAGGTTAATTCAAGAAGTATCCATACTCTAAAAGAATTTTGCTCCTATTTAAAATAACGCCTTTTTTTTTTTTTTGAGACAGAGTCTTGCTCTGTCGCCCAGGCTGGAGTGCAGTAGATCTTGGCTCACCGTAACCTCTGCCTCTTGGGTTCAAGCGATTCTCCTGCCTCAGCCTCCCGAGTAGCTGGGATTACAGCATGTGCCACCACACCTGGCTAATTTTTGTATTTTTAGTAGAGACAGGGTTTCACCATGTTGCCCAGGCTGCTCTTGAACTCCCGACCTCAGGTGATCCTCCCACCTTGGCCTCCAAAGTGCTAGGATTACAGGCGTGAGCCACTGTGCCCGGCCTAAAATAACTACTTGTTTCTTGTCTTAGAGTGGTGCTGATTGTCTTGTCAAATTAATTGCTTCTTAAATCCCTAGGAGTTTATGTTAAGGTTTACCTAGGTACCAGGCACTGTGCTAGGTGCCAGGGACACTGCCAGTGACTATAGGTCAGTTAGGAGTCCATGGCCTTGCAGGTGTCAGTTGTGACACAAGGCAAGCCACAAAACACATCCTGATGGAAGCACCGTACAACTCCAGGGAGCCCAGTCACAATATAGCTGGTGGAAATGGCACCTCCTGACTTGTGCAGTGCACTGACTGTGCGACTGTATAATGGTGTCCCTGTTCGAAGGGGATGGGAGCACGGGTCAGGGGCAAGCAGGCAAGGGATAAGAACAAACACTTCTGCCTCTGCAGGGCAGGGAGGCTTCACACCAAAGGGCACTGGAGTGCAAATGCTGCCAAAGCTGTAAAAACCTTAATTTCCTGTTCTCTTCACCTGGGAGATAGTTGTCAAGGAAATACGTCTCTGTATTTTGACCTGCAAGGCAGGAAATGGATTTGTTTCCATTTCTTGCATTAGCTACTAAGTTGCATTTCTTTTACATTCCCAGGAATCTTACTCTCATTCTCATTTTTGGGTAGATGGGTAGTTTCTCTTTCTAGTGTAGTTGGTTCTTGAAATTAGAGCTTAACAACTGTAGGCAGGTGTCCAAAACCAGAAGATCAAGCGTGGGCAATCTTGCAGCCATTTAGGGAATTCTCTGCCAGAACCAGAGGGAAATTGACGGCAGCCCAGAGAGGGGAGCGCCTGTCTCATGACCATCTCTGCCATTGAAGATGGCACCATGTGGAGGTGTTTCCTCAGTACACGCTCAGCTCTCTTGGTTCTTCCTAAATATCCTCATTAACCAAGAAGACTGCTTTTGCATGTGTGAAAATTTTACTTTCTTTAACTTATAGCAGAAAACAAAAGGGATTGTTTTCATTTCCCAAATATAAAATTATCGTATAATGACTATTACCATTCCCCATAGCGCAGCCTGAAGATGGTAATTCAGAACTTTCTGGGCAGGGTGTGGTACTGAGTGACAATCTCAGGATTGGATTGTGTCAGTCACTAGAAGGATGCTGAGGGCACAAAGATGTAAAGAGCAAAACCAACACCAGCAACAATAACAACAAGAAAACAACAATGAAAGACCGCTTCCAGGCCTCCAGGAGCTCCAGGCCCCTTCGTTGCTGCCTTTGCAACCACAGACTGCCCTTTTGAAACAACCACTGTGGGAAAGGATGGTGGGGGTGGAGAAGTACCCTGTCACCGGTTGGATGGCAAGGTGCTCTGCCCCTTCATGTCAGAGATGGAGGAGATCATTCTCTCTTCTGGTCTGCCCTAGGAGAAAGATGCTGATCAGCCTTTTGATTTCTTTCTTTCTTTTCTTTGCTTTTTTTTTTTTTTTTTTGAGACCGAGTCTCGCTGTCTCCCAGGCTGGAGTGCAGTGGCGCGGTCTCGGCTCACTGCAAGCTCCACCTCCTGGGTTCACGCTATTCTCCTGCCTCAGCCTCCCGAGTAGCTGGGACTACAGGCGCCACGCCCTCCCTGTACGGCCACCACGCCCGGCTAATTTTTTGTATTTTTAGTAGAGACGGGGTTTCACTGTGTTAGCCAGGATGGTCTCGATCTCCTGACCTCATGATCCACCCGCCTCGGCCTCCCAAAGTGCTGGGATTACAGGCGTGAGTCACCACGCCCGGCCTTGATTTCTTATTGATTTGGAGCACTAAGGTTCTTTTCTTTTCCATGTAGTGTGCTCGATAGGTATTTGATAGCCAGTGTGGGACCACAATTTGCCCAGAAAACCTTGTTTTCACGGAAAAATGAATTTTGAAGTCCAAATAATTGCCCTAGAAATCAACTAGTGGAACACATCCATTTGATGAGTTGAAGAGCCTCTGCTTTTTATGATTGTAAAGTTAATGTTGTGAAAAGAGCTATGAACTGGGAAGCTGATGCCCGGGTTCCAGGCTGCCCGGAGCCAGCTGTGTCATTGTTTTGGGCAAGTCACATCATTTTCCTCTTTGGACTCTCACCTGTAGAACCAGGACTTGGACCAGATGAACTCCACGCTACTTTGAGCTCTGCTTTTGGGACCTTGGGTGTCTTTGTTGGGTTATTTTCATTTCCAGCACATGGTTGCATTTCTTGCTAAATAGAATGCTTCTTTGGACCAGGACTTGTGGGCTCCAGATGCATTTGTCACTCTTGTGTCACCTGGTTTCTGGCTGGGTCCAGCCAGAGGGAGGAACTGGCAGAAGATCAAAGGGGATCAGGAAAGGAGAGACCAGGGTGTTTCTCCTCCCCTCTGCCTTCAGAGGTGTTTCTGGCAGAGAGGTTGCATTTCTTCCTTGGTTCTAGCTCCTGCCACGTTTCCAGTTTCTTACAGGGTAAGCCTAAGGCTTGGGTTGCTGCGATCCTGCCTCTTCCTGTTGTTCCACCAGCTTAGGGGTGATAGTGGCTTCCTGCTTTTATTCATCTCTGAATTGAAAGACACTATTTTCTGGTTGTCTTTCCAGCTCTTCACCTAGGTAGCCCATTCTCTATATTAATTTCTCTTGGTTTCAAATACCTAGAGTGGTTTCTGTTTACTTAGTTGGACTTTGACTGGGGCATTTAAACTTTTATTGGTTTTACCTTGTAACAGCCGACAATAAAGATGATGATAATGTTGATGATTATAACTCCTCGCTCGGTGTACAACCTCACATATTACAGAGCTTTCACTCAGGTTCTGTAATTTGAGTCGGCTAATAACTGCATGATGTAAGAAGGACATTTATCATTAACTCCTCTTTACAGAAGAGGAAATGATTTCACTCAGCTCACACAGCTGGTGGGTCTTGATAGACTTGGAACCAGAACCCAAGGCTTTTGATTCCTCATCTAGTTTTCTTCTCCAGGTTGTCCCTTTAATTTCCATCATTACCCCATTCTTCCCACTGGAATAGTGCCTTAATGCTGTTCCTTCAGGATGGTGTTTTCCACAGTGTGGCACAAACCACAAGCCAATGATGTATTAGTTATCTATTGCTGTATAACAAATACCGCAACACTGAGCTGTTTAAAGTAGCATCATTGTTGTGTTGGAAACGTTCCGCAGTGCACTGATGCTTTCTTCTATCTCCTGTGTTCAGGGCTGATTGTGCACCCAGAAATTGAGTAGTGAGATCAGCCTGAGAGGGCATTGAGGTTGCATTTCAGAGCAGTTTGGCTGTGGTGTGATGAGGAGGAGGTGGTTGGCTGGTGTTTGCACTGTGCAGCACTGAATAAGCAGGCTTCTGCCGCAGCAAACCCTGTAAAAAAAAAAAAAAAAAAAAAAAAAAAAAGCAGCCTCCAGTTGTGGGCCAGGCCAAGGGGGTAAACATAAGCTCATTTATATTGCAGTCTTTAGATCGGAAAAACCACGGTGTTTCTCTCTTTCCGCATTTCGCACTGAATGTCTAGTGTGCTGCCTCACTCTAGAAGGCTAGGCGGAACCCTGTACTGTGGGGCTTACAATATTATTAGAAAGAGAATATTTCATATCCTTAAGTCCCTGGGGACCCTAGCCTTTGAGGAGGATCAGGGTCACAATATCCATTACACCTTTTATTTTATTGATTGTCAATACATATTTGTATTTGCTTTATGTTTACCTTGTGTCAGTCTCTTATCATACTGTCGGGGATCCCCTGCCAAGGGTCTCATCTTAATTATTTCTGGAAGTCCCAGGGAACAGCTCATGTGTCCATGTGAACTGCATCCCCCTGTCTCTCATGTAGTGTTTACTCTTCTGTTTTCCAGCTCCAGCTTTCTGCTCTGATGTCTGCACTCAAGCTTTGGAGGCTCTTGCCGAGGTTGGCGTGGCTGGTGTCTGCACTGGGGATCCCACATTCATCCAGTGTCACCTTGTGATCCATCCTGACCCGATGCCTCTGTCTTTTTGCATCCTGTTTACTTACATTTGCCCCAAAGCAGGGCCACGTTGCCTCCCAGTAACTCAAGGAGATTTTAATAAAGTAATTCTTTTTTTTTTTTTTTCCTTTTTCAGCATTCACCCTCACAGGTTCTGGAACAAGCTCCAAGGCAGAGGTAAAGAAGCATATCTGGACACGTCTCTGAGCTGTTGCATTCAACTTGTCCCTCTACTTTCCATGATTGCTCCACTTAGCACACTGGAATAGTGTCCCACTGGAACATGGTCCCTTTAGGATGGTGTTCTCTAAAGTGTGGGGCACTGACCATTGGTTGAGGCTGTATTAGTTATCTATTGCCATGTAACAAATTACCCCAACACTTAGCGGCTTAAAACAGCATCATTTAGTGTCTCACAGTTTTTAAGGTCAGCAATCCAGGAGAGGCTTAACTGGGTCCCTGGGCTCTGGGTCTTTCCCAAAGCTGTGGTCATGGCAAGGCTGCATAGGGCAGGGGCTGCTTCCCAGCTTCCTGGGGTTGGTGGGGGTAGGACTCAGTTTCTTGCTGGCTGTTGTGCTGAGGGTCTCTGTGCCTCAGGAGCTACTGGCTAGAAGATTTCCTGTTTCTTTCCATATGGATCTCTCCACAGAGTATCTCCCAATATGGTGCTGGCTTTGTTGTAATGAACAAGTGATAGGGCGAGGCAGAAGGCAAACAAGACACAAGTCACAGTCTTTTATAACCTATTCTTCGAAGTGATGTATCATCCCTTGTGCCAAAATCTATTGATTAGAAACTAGTAACTAGGTCCAGCTCACGCTCTGAAGCAGGTTACACAAGGCTATGAATAACAAGAGGGCAGGAATCATTGGGGATCATCTTAGAGGCTGCTTACCACAGGTGGCTGGGGTGGGGGTGAAATGAATTTTGATGTTAAGCAAATTATGATTAAAACATTTAGTCAGGTTGGGCGTAGTGGCTCACACCTGTGATCCCAGCACTTTGGGAGGCTGAGGCAAGAGGGTCACTTGAGACCAGGAGTTCAAGATAAGCCTGGGCAACATGGTGAGACCCTGTCTCTACATAAAGTAAAAAAAAAATTAGCCAGGCTTGGTGGCACGCACCAGTAGTCCCAGCCGCTTGGGAGGCTGAGGCAGGAGGACTGTTTGAGCCTGAGAGATCAAGGCTGCAGTGAGCCATGATCACACCACTGCACTCCAGCCTGAGCAGTAGAGCGAGATCCTGTCTCAACAAACAAAAACAAAAACAAAAACAAAAAACATTTAGTCATTAGCCACTTTATTTTAAAGTGTAGTAGGAAAAGCGTAAGTTATTGTTTTTGTTAAAGAAGAGGGTAAATTTTAAAAAAGGAGTTAATTAAAAGTATTAAGTACAGGTGGCTTTCAAATGCAGAACATATCATACATGTTGTAAAGTGTGAAAAAATCAACCAAGTTCGGGAAACTTTTCCTTAGAATGCATTTCTTCCCAGGAGGCTTCTTAATGACTTATGCAAATAGGTTCTTATAGGTCCACCCTATAGGTCTTCCAGGCAAACTTTAAGGGATTTGAAAACTGGGATAAATACAGTTTAAACTGTCCTTCAACAGAAGTACACAGTTCCATATGAAAAAACATGGCACATCTTCCTAAGCCTTGTTTCCATTTGAAGACACTGGGGGTGGGGAATAAGAGTTAAACTATCTAACCAGCAAATATTAAACAAATTCTTATATAAAATATATTGGGATACATTATAGAATAAATGCAAATGCAAATGTCACAAGAATTTCTAAGGTAAAAATACGTGACTGCAAAGAAATTGTAGAGTTGGTGGTGGTGAGGTGTATTTGTGCCTTCCAGTGGTGGAATGGGAGGGTATGAGATGAGGGTATTCTGGCAGAGAATGTGACAGTTGCTAAAGTTCAGGCAGAGACTCTTATTGTGTCACCTACCTCAAGGTGGCCTCTATGATCCTTACCTCCTGGTGTTCATGCCGTTGTATAATCTCCTTCTGTCGATTGCCTGAGGAACTGTGACTTGCTCCTAGCCCACAGAATATGGCAAGGGGGATGGAATGTCACTTCTGTGATTAAGTTATGTTATATCAGATTCTGTATCACAGACTCTCCTTGTGGGCTGGATGAAGCAAGCAGCCATGTTGGGGAGGCCTGCACGATGGGGAACTGTGGGGGCCTCTAGGACCTGAGGATGGCTTCTAGCTAACAGTCAGAAAAAAGCCAGGACCCTCAGTAAGAGAGCCACAAGGAAATGAATTCTGCCAACAACCTGAATGAGCTTGGAAGTTGATTTTTCCCCAGTTAAGTTTCCAGATGAGGATGCAGCCTGCCCGACACTTGAACCATAGCCAGATGAGACCCTAATTGGAAAAGCCACTGAAGCCGTGCCTAAACTCCTAACCCACAGAAATTGTGAGAAAATAAATGACTGTTGTTTTAAACGTCTACCTTTGTGGCAATGTGTTACACGGCAATAGAAAAAAAAAAATCAAAAACCAAAAAAACAAATACATCCACTATAAGGCACATGTGAAAATTTAAAAAACACTCAAGATACAGCACATTAGGTGAAATAATTTTGTTTAAAAATTGTCTTTGGGCCGGGCATGGTGGCTCATGCCTGTAATCCTAGAACTTTGGGAGGCTGAGGTGGGCAGATCACCAGAGGTCAGGAGTTCGAAACCAACCTGGCCAACATGATGAAACCCATCTCTACTAAAAATACAAAAAAATTAGCCAGACGTGATGGCAGGCGCCTGTAGTCTCAGCTACTTAGGAGGCTGAGACAGGAGAATCACTTGAACCTGGGAGGCAGAGGTTACAGTGACCAAAGATTGTGCCGCTACACTCCAGCCTGGGTAACAATGAGACTCCGTCTAAAACAACAACAACAACGAAAACAACAAAACTGTTTTTATAGATTCCAAATACTTATACATTTTTCAGGACAAAACTTCCAAAGTTAAATTTAAAAAGTCTTAGTGGAAAATAGGCTTACTAGAGCCCTCTTAGCCAGTGTTTTAAACATGTAACATCTGCAGAGCTAAGTAAAGGGCACCCTTTTTGATGGAGATGAGGTGTACATCTAAGTTGAGAAGGACACTCATTGAATAAGTTATTGAGAACATGCCTTGCCTCAGCTACGCAAAGATTTTCTGAGGATTATGCAGGAAAAAAATTACAGAGTACTCTGATCTATTTTTTGCCTTTAAGTTTGGGAGCTGGAAGGAAAAGGATCAAAGAGTATAGTAGTAAGTTGACATGGAATGAACCAATGAACAGCTCCATCTTGGCCTTGAGGAGTCTAATTAATTGGTTTTGGAAAGCTTCACACTAGCTGGCCTATGGGCTTTTGTAGGACTCACTTCATATTTATGGCTGGGGATAATATGAGGTGATTGAGGCACTAACTTTGGGTGCTAAATTTAAGGGATGCTAAAAACCTCAGTAATCAAGATAAATTAAATTTTAAAGCGATGATTTAAAAAATAGAAATCACTGTCAAATGATGATGAACAAATTGTCAAAATTTTAAATAAAGACTGGCTCTAGCCTTGGATTTGTACAACCTGACTTCATTGGTCTCATCGTAATCCTGGCCCCTAACAGGCAATAAAGCCCTTGGAAAACCTAGGAATAAGGTGGAAGTCTTCAATGCCTGGGAGATTATGGGAACGCGGGAGTTTGGGGTGTGACTGGAAAAAGTCCTAGAAGATTTCAGTGGTAGTTGTTCTGTTGAGAGAGAGCACTGCACTGTGATGAGAAGTTTCATGCTTGTCGGTTTTGTTCCATATTGTATTTCAGTGCCAATGTCTATTTAATACAGTTGTATTAGTTAAATTATTTATGCTCTTTTTGAAGAAAGGCTATTTTTATTGAAATTTGTGTGTGTGTGTGTGTGTGGTTTGGGCTTTCCCAAAAGCAGATCCCAGACAAGGACTTGGGTGCCAGCAGTTAATTTGGAGGTGATCCTAGGAGGCTCTGGTAGGGGAGTGAGGAAGGGAGTCAAGGAAGGCAGGAAGCTGCCAGTAAAGGGTGCATGACTGAGTAGCTGCTGCTGCACTCACCTGGGACTCAACTGTGCTGAGAACTCCACTGAGAAACAGAATGGGACATATCTCAGAATTGTCCACTTGGGGCTGAGGCCACTAGGGCATTTATCTACTAATGCTGTCCTTTATTAGTTGGAAGCATTATCTCCCTGGTCTGCCCTGAGAGAGGGCCAAGTGCATTCCTGTGGCAGATAAAGACCATAGTCCAAGAGATGTAGGAACTTAGAGTAAGAAGGTGGAGGAGTATACAGGAGCTGTCACCCAACTGCAGGTGACCTGTGGGATGTGCTAATGGGATGAGCATAGAACAGTGATGTGCACGTAGTGCAGCCATAATATTCAAAAAGAATAACAGCCTGTAATAGGACATGCCTCTTCAAGCACATTGGATGACCAGGGCTCATTTGGAGGGATGGTCTTCCAGGTCAGGAGACACTGTGCAACTTAAGGATGCTGTTGGAGTCAGAACCAAAGACGTATATGTCATCTTGCATCTGGGAACTAGCCTTTGGCCTTTCTTTGTTGGCTACCTTTAGTTGGTTGGATGCTGGACCCATTGATGACCGGGCAGCAGTGTGACAAGACTAGGGAGGCCAAAGGCAGGGCTCCAGAGGAGATTCTGAAGCCATCACAAGCTAGACCCATCTCTGAGACTCTTAGAGTCTTCCTGTAACAAGTATCCTTTGCACTATGAGTAATTACCTCTTTTGTAAAACATGGCAGGTGGTTGAGATTAAGAGTAAAAATAAATTTCCTTGGCCTGGAAGAGAGGGAACTGGTTAAATATTAAGATTTGACTTAATTCCTTAGTAGCCAGACTGTGAACAGAAAGAAAACATAGAATTACATTTTGTACTTGGGTTACTTGTATAATCAGTGTGATTAATAATTGCTAATGTTTTTTATCGATGACTACATGTTAGGCACTGTACAATATACTTTACATTCCGGACCTCACTGAATCCTTCCAACAACACAGTAAGAGAGGTATCCTACATATTTCCAATTCACATATGTGGGATCTGAGACTCAGAGAGGTTAAGTAACTTGCAAACGTCCTGGGAATAGTGAGGGGTAGAACAGCCATTTGAAGCCAGGCACAACTCTACGAACTTGGGGAAAAGTTCCATAAGATGACTGCTACAATTGTGTATGCCTTCTGAAATACTTTGCCTATAGGTGGGCCAAGGGGTGAACTGCATTGTTATTTTTAAGTTGAGGTCTTTGGTTTCATAAAATGGCTAATGTGAGAAGACTGTCAAGACATTTGATGTCGCACAGAGCTGATGCCAAGTCTCTGGGTGTGTGTGGAAGTATCCGTGTGTGGCAAGTGGTTGAGATAGCCCCTGCAGACCACCTCATGCCCTAACATTCCAAATGTGGCTCAGACTTCGCAAGAACAGGCCATCTTCTGTGGGATGGGAAGCTCTGGAGCAATGATGTCCTGTGAGTCAGGTGACTGATATGCTTATTTTTGGGTCCCACCCTTTGCTGGCTGTTTGACTTCAGGCAAGGGACTTAGTCACTAGGGAACCTACTTTTCTCATCTGTAAAATGATGATAATGAGGCTCGACTCCTACCTTCCTCACAGGGAGGGCAGGAAGCTTCCTGAGATCACCTCACCAGAGCCTTTTGATCTGCTTGAAAGAATCCTCCTTAATTGCCCGGCCAGGCACTCCAGCGGCTGGGCGAAAGTTTTATGACCCAGGATTCCCACAGCCCATAATACACACACTCCCAGAAGCCCTCTCAGGTTTTCAATGACAGATTCAGCTGCCGAACATTCTGCCAGGCCATCACCAGAGATTTCCCAAAGCCTTAGTCATATAATAGGCGGTTTCCCAGGGGTGCTTTTGCCAGTGCTTCCACTGATTCATGTCGATTCCTTTAGAGCTCCTATGAACAGTTTCCCAGCCCTTCCCAGACTGGTCCACAGCAGTCAAGTCTGGCCTCATGGAATGCTGCTAGTCTTCAGGTCACAACCAAGATGTACTTTTGAACGTCTGCTTTCAGTTGTTTAAAGGGTTCTTTAAGTGAGTAGTATGCTTGCTTTCCTATTTCTTGTCTGCACCGTCACGAAAGCCTTCTAACATATTTCCCTGTCTCCAGCCTTGCTCTCTCCCTATGTTCATGCACTGCGACCTGATAAGCAGGACATATTTCTTCCTCAAACTCATCATGGAGTCCCCTCCTTGTCCACAGAATGAAAATCAAACACATTAATTCCAAAGTCCTGCTCCTTTGCCCCCAACTCCCAACTCAAAATCTGGACCCAAGTTTCCTCTCTTCCCTCATGTCTCACCTCTTCCCATTATTGGGTCATTTATTCAGTCAATCTTTGCTTGTCACCTCCTATATTCCAGGTGCTGCATTAAACTCTGGGGGAAAAAAGTCATGTCCCCCAACCCCCATGAGGCTCCCAGCATTGTGGGGGATGCAGGCCATAAGTGAGCAAGCACAGGCAGCTTGATCAGTGTGGTGCTGAATGTGGAGGGGCTCTAAAAGCCCACTGGAGGGGAGGCTGCATCTGCCTGGGGTGAGGGCAAGATGTCCAGCACTTAAGGATGAATAAATAGGATGTTGCCTGACAATGAGTCAGATGTGGGAGTGGGGAGTGGAAAACATGGCCCGAGCATCCCAGCAAGAAGGACTTAGATGTGAGAGACAGTATGAGGAGTCGTGAACTGACACAACGGTGGCAATTTATGGCTTGGGAAGAAGCCCAGTTCCTGAATGCCCTGGTGAGCCTTGTTAAGAGATCTGGACTTTATCCTGAAAGAAAAGAAACCATAAGCCGGGTGGTGATGTGGTGATCCCTGCCCTCCTGACTTGGCAACGTGTCAGGTGCTCTTGGACTCCCAGGTCTCTGCCAGGGTTAGTCTTTCTTTGTTCTTCCTTATTCCCCCTCTCCCTTTCCTCCTCCTACTGTGGCACCATCTTTCATGAGTCCATTCAAATGCCATCTGTCTTTTGAAGACCTCCTGGATCCCAGGGTCAAACGAATTATTCCTGTGGGCACCTGGAGTTCATTGCTTGTACGTTACCATTGATCACATTCTACTTTGTATTTTATGGTACTTGTACCTGTTCATCTCGCCAACTGGACTGAAAACTCCTTAAGGGGCATATTTATTCTGGAATATTTATCTCTACATTTCCCACAGCACCATAGCATATGGTGCTTTGAGCCAGGCCTCCCTTCAAGCTCTGGGTTCCATTGCTTATTAGTTCTGTGATCTTGGACAAGTCACTTTATCTCTGAGACCTTGAGTTGCCTCATCTATAAAATGGGTGCAATGTTTTTTATTGCATAGGTTAATTGGAGGATTAAGTAAAGTACCTTGTTAACACTCAATAAACATTAGCTGCTCTCCTCCTCCTTCTGGTTTCTGGCTCAGGAAGATTGCCGCAACACCTTGGGAGAGCATCCCTGAGGGAGGGAAGCCTCACTTTTCCCATGGGCCCAGAGGGAGTGCTGGGTGCATGAGCAAGATCCCGTCTGCACTTGCTTGCTGAGTGGCCAGGGAGAGAGGTGGAATATAAGTGCTATTGTGTAGAGTCTTGGTTATCACAACAGTTGTTGCCACCCATTCTAATCTGATCATTTCTTTGACGTCTTCTATGTGACATTTCCTTAATGTGAACAAAAAGGGAATGTTGAAGTGATTTTCAAGAAACAAATTAAATAATATGAGTCTCCTTGTCTAGGATTATGCCTTAAATCATGGTGCCCTCCCAGGGAGAAAAGAAAATAGCGATCTGCCAATCAGTCTTTCCCTTTTCTACTTGGTTGCTGGTCAGCCCATGTATAGAATCTGTACCATGAGATTACAAGGGTCTTTGTCATGGTGTGGTTGTCCTTGTCATTACTAGTAGCAGCAGCAGCAGCCTTCTATTCTTCCTCCTCCTCCTTCTCACTGCCATTTGGGTGGGATGCAGGATGGAGACCCACTTCCTCACCTCCCCTGCCATTCTCTAGAGACCCAATCTGCACGTGTGGCCTCATAGGTCACTGTACTGCTTTGACACACACAGCAGCCCCAACAGGCAGGCAGAGCAACTGCTCTCATCTGAATTGCCAAGGAAACTGAGGCACAGAAAGTCAACGACTCCCTCACATCACAGCACAAGCTGGAAGTTGAGTGGGGCATGTATGGGGCTGGGGTGGAGACCCTGGTTGCCTGAAACCTGAAGAGCGTGATTTGAAAGAGAGAACAGCCTTGTTTCTCGGCAGCCGGCTCTGGTTTTCTGTTGATAGGACATCACCACGATGTCTGAGCAATTTTTTAAGTCCCAGTGGAAGTCAGTTCCTATTTCTGCCAATTTCTGGTTCTGTGTGTCTGAAACGTATCAATGCTGGCTGCATGAATAAATATCGAGGGAGCAGAGGAAGAATGATAAGGAGATAAGGTTCACCCTTGGGTTTATGGGGCTGGTGTGGTTTCTGGAATATTCCACAAATGCACCTTGCTTTCCTTCTTTGGCTCACAGAGGTGTGAAATTGCATGTGCCTATTTGTCCTCTCTGGGAAGTGCTAAGGACAGGCCTTCTTTCTCACTCTACTGCTGTACTCATCATATTTCCTCATGGGAAGAGCAGAAATGTTGGTGTACTGGGGAGGCTGGAAGGACTGCTGATCTCTGGTTCACCTTGGTCTATTAAGCAGAGTTAATATTCTAAGCCTTCATGTCTCCTTTTTCCTTCTGGACCCGCCTGGAATCTGGCCTGTTTCCTTGCACTTTCACTTTTAGTGATTTAATGCCCTCTCTCTCTCTCTCTCTCTGATGATGTTGTAGGAAAATTTTTGGCCAAAGAACAGAAGTGATTCATGTTTTGCCAGCCTCTTAGTTAACTAAAACCAAAAAATTGTAATCAGGTAGGGTGTGAAAGGTTTAGAAATCCAAGAATACCAGCAAATAAGTTTTCCAACACGACTCTTTTTATCGTCTGCTCAAGATAATACTGAAATACAATCGGGTGTTAGTGACCTTGCCTTCACATCTCTCTGCTGGAGAAATTTCTTTCCTGGGATAGTGTCAAGCAATTCTGAACAGTGAAGATCCTTCCCCTCTTCTTCTATTCCTGCCCACTCCCACCCTTGTTGGAGGAAGACAGAGAGGTCCCTTCATGGTTCAGTTCCCGGAACATAAGCTTGTCACTGCTTTCCTGGGGACAAGGTGACCTGCCCCCTTCTTTTACGCTTGAGCTAATTGGCAACAGTGACATTCAATTGCTATTTCTTCTTCTCATTTGGGGCCCTGGGAGCTCAGTCTCCTCTAACCTCTAATAGATTTATTACAAAGTAGCAAATGTGGAAAAGATCTCATGATTTACAGCAAGATATATAGGCCCTGAAGAACGCTTTATCTTCCATTTCCTACTCTTTGTTGTAACATCCATAAATTGTCTCTTGGGAAAGCAGGAGCCCAGCCTTGGGTTCCGTGTTCTCCTAGATAGAGTTGGTCCATTTTCTGTTTTTCTCAAGGGAAGGATGGAATGTAGCACGGCAGGCAGCCAAGATGCTTGGCCTCCCAGGCAGGAACTTTAAGGCAGGATGCATGTGGGGTGGGAGGCCACTCAGTCTCCAGCACCTTGACCTGTGCGGGCTGTGTGGGTGGGCTCTCTCTGGAGGTAGGAGGTGCTGGAGCTTGAGGTCCTTAAGCCCAGCTGCACACTATAGTCACCCAGATAGCATGAAACACAATCCCCGGAGGTGGGCCGAGGCATTAGGAGTTTTTTTTTTTTAAAAAGCTCCCCAGTGATTCTAATATACAATATGTACCGTTGTCCCAAGGCAATTTCCAGTTCTAAAGATTATTATAAAACATTTTTACTAAAGTGAATATTTTTCTCTTTACAGACAGTTCCTTTTATCCATTATCTAGTGGGAGTTAAGTACATAGTGGGAGAATTACCTAGTACCTAGTGAAAGAAGGGGTGAGCAATGGCATTCCCAGCTCCAATGCTCTCTAAGAGCATGGCGTCCATAGACCTTCACCCTTCAGCTTTCAAGCAGTTCCTCAAGGTGGGTGCTGCCATTTAAATAAGATTCAACTGAGGAAACTATAGCTTAGACAAGTTTAGGGACATGTTAAGGTTCATACGATAGATCAATGGTAGAGCCAGGATTTGAATGCAGGCTTTCTTGGCCCTAAAGCCCAATTTCCTTGCTTTCTACCTGTGAATAGCACTCTGCTGGATCTTTCATCTCTCTTTCAACCTTCATGGTAGCACTTTAGAGCCCCTGCTTCTCTGAGGCCTCCAGACAACAGGATCTGCTATAATTATATCCTCCAGATTGTCCTGACAACCCCAGTGGCCAAGAATTCTTTCTTCTTGACCCCAAGGATCTAATGTGAGCATCCAAATGAATCCCTCCCTCTCCAAAATGGCATAATATTTTGATCTGATCTGTATCTCGATTTTCAGCTTGGAAGAAACAGTCACCATAAGCATAGCTCACATGGAACCTTCCCTTCTCCACACATTCCCATCCCCCAAAAGCCTGGGACCATCAGGAGCAAGAAACACCAAACTGTGGTTACTTTGCAGCACTTTCTTACTATTCCTCCCAGTTTGTCCTGTTCTCTTCAGCTGGTTGATAGCTGTCCTGAGGCTGGCATGGTGGCCTAGGAGGAAATATAACAAGACCTCTTGGTCTCCATTAAAAGTCAATTGTAAAAAAACTGTATGAGAAGATGGGCTTAGCAGAGGCACCTGTGATATATACTTAGAATTTGATTCACAGGAAACTCTGTTTGCATCAACAGTAGGATCTAACCTCCCGCCTCCAAGCACACCTGGTGTGGCCCTGTGGTGTATTCCTGAAAGTGGAACTGGAAGGGGGTTAGTGATGTTCCGCTGCAAGTCAGGCCCATCTGGGGGATTATGGTGAGTTTTAGGCAGTGACTTAGAGAAGGGTCTACACAAACTGGAAGGTGTTAAGCAGATGTCAGTTGGCATGGTGAAGGAATTTGACGCGGTATATGAAAACAAAAACAAAAACAAACCAAAAAGTTTGCATAACTTGGAGTGGATATGGGAAAGAGAGGTAACTTTATTCTTTATGGTCCCAAGGGCTACTAATTATGTATCAGTTGGGCTAGGCTAAGCTGTGGTGCAGTAATAAGCCACAAGCATTTCAGCAGTTTCACCCAGTAATAGTTTACCTCTCATTGTGCTAAAGTGCAGTGAAGATTGAGTTCTCTTTAATTTTGTAGTGACATTATGTGGAACATGTAGCCTCTGGGGCTGCTGCGGCAGGGGGAGAAATGGGGGGAAGAGGCATATTAGCTTCAAGTTGCCTCAGACTGGATGTGGTGAATGTCACTGCCACTCATAATCCATCAGGACTGGATCACCTGGTCCCAATATAACTGCAAGGGAACAGGTGGTCAGTTTCCAGCAGAGTCATGGAAGTGCAGAGTCGTGGATGAATATATTTGGTGAGCACTAGCCCAGTCATGAACTGGGATCCTCAGTAGTTCTCCATGGTATTGGAATAAAATCCAGGTTCTTTGTCATGTGCCTTTCCACATTGCTGCATGGCCTCTACTTTTCTCAGCTATAGTCTTACCCAGTCTCTTACTCCTCTTCCCCTCATTTAACCTGAAAGTGACACTTCAATGCCTCTAATTGAGGCATCACTTGTGCCGGGCATGCTCCTCCCTATTCTCTCTTACCCACACTCTTCAACACCTGGCTAATGCCTACTTCTCCTCCAGAACTCAACTCTGTATTTACAAGGCCAAGCCTTATCCCAAGGCCAAGCCTTATCCCTGAACCAGAATTCAGATTCAAGGCTTGGTTCTCAAGTTGGATCGTCTGCTATTGAATGCCAGAGTTACCACTTGTGTGACCATGGGCAAGTTACTTTACCTCTCTGGGTCTAAGATTATCATCTATAAAATATAGATAACAATGGTACTTATCTCATAGGATCCTTCAGAAGGTTAAAAAGACAATTGACTCGTACCATTCAGTATATCGTCTGGTTCTTTGTGAGCACTGAATGATTGCTAGCTCTTATTAGGAAATGGAATAATAATACTAAATAGTTCTCAGGGTTGCTGTGAGGCTCAAAGGAGATGTGGGGTATAAAAAGCATGATGCAGGAGTGACTCGCCTGAGCAAACAGGAACCCAGATCTCCTGGCTCCTGGTCCAGTGCTCCTTTCTGCTGTATCATAGAGCAGGGATCAGCAAAAACAGCTCACAAGCCAAATCCATCCCACTGCTTCTTTTTAGAAATAAAGTTTCATTGGAAATACAGCCATGCCCATTTGCTTACGTGTCATCTATTTGTGGCTTTTATGTTACTATGGCAGAGTTGAGTAGTTGTGACAAAGGCCATATGACCCAGGAAGCCAACAATATTTACTATCTGGCATGTTGGAGAAAAAGTTTGCCAGTCCAGACCTAGAGTGTCAGCTGGCTGTCCCACTCTTCTGAAGTCGTTCTCTTTTCTTTAGTTAACATTACTTCTGGAACTCCATATGCCAAGCACTGTTTTACATATTTTATAAATACAGAGTTATTGAATCCTGGTAACAACTCTGTGAGGTGGATATTATTTTCCCCATTTTTTCAGATCAGGAAATTGAGGTTCAGAAATGTTAAAGAAGTGTCAGCTGGATGTGATGGCTCACACCCATAATTCCAGCACTTCGGGAGGCCAAGGCAGGTGGATCACTTGAGGTCAGGAGTTTGAGACCATCCTGGCCAACATGGTGAAACCCCATCTCTACTAAAAATATACAAAAATTAGCCAGGTGTGGTGGCGGGCACCTGTAATCCCAGCTATTCTGGAGGCTAAGGCAGGAGAATCACCTGAACCAGGGAAGCTGAGATTGCAGTGAGCTGAGTTAGTGCTACTGCACCCCAGCCTGGATAGTAGTGTGAGATTCTGTCTCAAAAAACAAAAAGAAAGAAATTGTCCAAAGTCACCTAACTGGTGACCCACATTCAAATCTAGGTACTGTGGCTCCAGAATCCCTGCTTGTCCCACTGTACTCTGCATACCACCCAAGCTTGCCACAGAAACACAGGTTTGGGGTGCTGGGGATGCTTAGAGAGCATTGGAGCTGACACCCTTTTTTACCAGGTGATGGCCAGGCTTCTGGGGACACTGAGGCTCATGAGGGAAAGGGACGTGTTCAAACTTTCCAGCAAGGTTTGGGTCCTCTAGGAGGTGAGAGGTTGTCCCAAAGTGACAACATTTGGAAGGCCGAGGTGGGCAGATTTCTTGAGCTCAGGAGTTTGAGACCAGCCTGGGCAACATGGTGAAACCCCGTCTCCACAAAACAAAAAACAATAAACAAAAAACAAAAATTAGCCTGGCATGGGCACGTGCCTGTAGTCCCAGCTACTCAGGGGGCTGAGGCGAGAGGATCATTTCAGCTTGAGAGGTCAAGGGTGTGATGAGCCAGGATTGCATTAGTACACTCCAGCCTGAGTGACAGAGTGAGACTCTGTCTAAAAAAAAAAAAAAAAAAAAAAAGTAACAAAGACAAAGCATTTTTATTAGGAAAATTTAAGAACACATAAAAGAAGAGAGAATATGAGGTTTAATGAACCCCACATACCCTTACCCATCAGCCAGCTTCAACAGTTATCAACATTTTGGCAATCTAATTTCATCTATTACCTCCCAATTTTAGGATGGGGAGCAGAGTTTAAAAAACATATCCTAGGGCAGGTGCAGTGGCTCATGCCTGTAATCCCAGCACTTTGAGAGGCCGAGGTGGGCAGATCACTTGAGGTTAGGAGTTTGAGACCAGCCTGACCAACATAGTGAAAACCCATCTCTACTAAAAATATACAAAAGTTAGACAGGTGTGGTGGTGGGCACATGTAATCCCAGCTACTCAGGAGGCTGAGGCAGGAGAATCGCTTGAACCCAGGATGCGGAGGCTGCAGTGAGCTGAGATTGAGCCTCTGTACTCCACCCTGGGAGACAACTGATATATATATTATATAATATATATATATAAAATATAATATATATAAAATATAAAATATATATATATATACATTAGACATCCTATTACTTTACACATAAATACTCTAGGGTCCAAATTTCTTTTGATGAAGGGTTTGAGGGAGAAAACCCTCAGCCTAGGTTAGCACTCTGGGGCAGAATGGGTGGCTGTGATGAGGGAGGGTGCTGTATTTTCTGCAACCATCAGGGCAGGTTTGCACACACACATCTATCTTTCCCTGGGCCCTGATTCCAGCCCCAGGCCTCCCTCCCTATGACTAATGCCAGGGCCTGCCAGATTCAGGCAGCTCCTGGGGGAAGAAAACACCTTGTGAAATGCTGTGTGAAACTAGGATGAGAAAAAAACGTGAAACCCTATCTTGAGTAGATTTCTTATTCATCATCATCCTCCTTTTCCAAAAGCAGCCTCTTGCCTGCTGCGGGCTGCTGAGCCCTGGCCGATGTGTATTGGTGTCCGCTGAGTCACCTGTGTCATTCCTATTATCTTATTTACCCATGTTTGTTATTTTCTAGCTGCATGACTCACCCGGCCAAGAGGGTAACAGAGCCTGGAGAGATGAGTCTTTTGTTAAATGCTCTCAGCCCCTCCTTTGGAGGTGAAATCCTTTTCCTCCCAACTCTCTCATCTGAGCAACCAAAAGAAGGGTGTGGAAGGCCAGAGGTTCATGGAGCCTTTCAGAAGGGCCAGCCAGATGGTGCCAGGCTGAGGGCTAGGTATAGGCAGCCTCGCAGAATTCAGGAAAATGTCTGCTCTGTTTTCCAACCTGCCCGGCTGGGTCTTCCTGTTCCATTCTCCACTGTGCCCAGTCACAGCTGGGGAGAGGGCACTCTCTATCCAGCACCCCAAGAAAGCTTCCTCCTGTTGAGGTGGACGAGGTGGGAAGCAGCCCGAAGGACCTTGCCTCTGGCCTGTGGCATATCCACCCTTTGCTCACTCTCAGCCTTGACAACGACAACCACCACTATCAGTTTCTGGCCTCCTATGCCGGACACTATGCCAGCCACTATGCTTGGTTCCCTGTGTACATTTCGGTTAGGAAGAAAGCCTAGGAGTCTTTTCATGTAGTCTCCAGGCCAGGACAGATAGTGGGTTCCCCACTTTACCGTAGCCCCCCACCCCTCTGCTCCCTAAAGCTTTGCTTTTATTTATTTATTTATTTTTTTGAGATGGAGTCTTGCTCTGTCACCCAGGCTGCAGTGCAGTGGTGTGATCTCAGCTCACTGCAACCTCCGCCTCCCGAGTACAAGCGATTCTTCTGCCTCAGCCTCCCGAGTAGCTGGGACTACAGGTGTGTGCCACCATGCCTGCCTAATTTTTGTATTTTTAGTAGAAACAGGGTTTCACCATATTGGCCAGGCTAGAGCTTTACTCTTTACAGAGCAGCCAGACTGATTCTTGTAGGCAATAGAACAGAGCATAACACTCTGCTGTTTAAAACTCTCCATGGGGGAGGCACATCCTTTGGGACATAAAAGAAAATTCATCTCACCACCATGACCTACTTGATATTCAGAGTGTGGTCCGCCAGCCTTGGAGGCAGGGAGGGCTGGAGGAGGAAGCAGGCTTCATTAGAAACGTGGAATCTCAGGCCCCACTCCAGGCTTGCTCAATCAGAAGTTGTGGTTTAACAAGATCACAGGTGATCCACATCACCTTAAAACATAAGAAGCCCTTCCACCTACAAGGGCCTGAAGGGATGGAGCCCAACATTGACTGCTTATTTGAATCAGCTGGGTAGGTTTTGCAACTCTAATGTCCAGCTCCTGACCCTAGGGATCTTGACTCAGTTCCTCCTTGCTGCCACTTCAGAAGGCAGGTATTATGGGTTCCACTTTTACGATTGAAGTCAAATCTCAGAGAGGTTAAGTATGCTGTTCAAGGGCATCCAGCCATGCGGAAGCTGGGGCTGTTTGGATGTCTTTATCTCTGGCTTCAAGGGCAGGAGGAATTGAGAGTATGGGCTCTGGAGTCAAGCTTGCCTGGGTTTGAATTTCTGCTGCAGCACCATATACAAACTGGGCAAATTATTGATCAGCTGAGCTTTATTTTCCTCATTTGTAAAATAGGGATAAAAAAAGAATCTATGCCACACTGATGTCAAGAGGATTAAATGAAATAATATGCTTAGCATAGTGCTTGCAACATGCTAAGAGCTTAGTATACATTAGTTGCCACTATTATACTGTTTATTATTATTTCTTGATCCTCCTGCCTCAGCCTCCAGAACAGCAGGGCTAAATATGTGTGTCACCATGCCTGATGTGTGTGTGTGTGTGTGTGTGTGTGTGTGTATATATATATATATGTATATGTATTTGTAGAGACCAGGTCTCGCTATTTTGCCCAGGCTCCTGTAGAACTCCTGGCCTTAAGTGATACTCCTGCCTCAGCCTCCTGAGTTGCTGGGATTACAGATGTGAGCCACCATGCCTGGTATCATTGTTACTATTTATTATTCCTTGCCCTCAGTTTTTGGTTCTTTTATGCAATAGAAGCCCTGAATCATCTGGCTGCTAGGATTTTTTTTTTTTCCTAGTGATTCCTGGTCCAATGTGCACAGTGAAAAAGGCATGAAATTTAGAGTTATCTTATTTGTTGTTTGATTTAAGCAGAGTATGTGGCTTCTCGAATCCTCTCCTTCCCTTACCTGTGAAATGAAGACCTGAACACCCATCTCCAGAGTTGGTGTGAGTATGGAATGTGATGTCAGGCATAAGTTAACCATACTGGGCCTTGATACACTGAATTGGACTGAAACTGATCCAGTTAGACTGTGACTTACACCTGCACCATTGAAGCCTGTCTCTTGGAGTTTTACCCTACATATAGCAATAACCTTGAGCAACAGAGCCCTCCAAGGGCAAGATTAGCCTCTCTTTCATTCTCTTTTCTTTTTTTTTTTGAGACAGAGTCTTGTTCTGTCACCCAGGCTGGAGTGCATCGGTGTGAACTTGGCTCACTACAACCTCCACCTCCTATGTTCAAGTGATTCTCATGCCTCAGCCTTCTTAGTAGTTGGGATTACAGGTGTGCACCATCACACCTGGCTAATTTTTGCATTTTTAGTAGAGACAGTTTCACATGTTGGCCAGGCTGGTCTCAAACTCCTGGCATCAAGTGATCCACCAGCCTTGGCCTCCCAAAAGTGCTGGGATTACAGATGTGCGCCACCTCACCCAGCCAGATCCTCTTTCTTGACAGGAATACAGCACTGGCCTTCTGGGCAGATCCTGCTCTTTTCTATTGTTGAAGGAACTGGGGACACAAAGGTGAAATGCAATGGCCACCAGGCAACTGACACCTCAGCCCCAACTAAGAGGCAGTGTGATGACCGACAGCATGGGGTCTGGGGCCCCACTGCCTGGACGCACATTGATTCTCTCCCCTACCCATAGTGTGGCTTTGGGCAAGTTATTTAATCTCTCTGTTCTTCCTGTTTTTCGACTATAAATTGGGGATATACCACTGATATGGTTTGGATCTGTGTCCCTGCCCAAATCTCATGTTCGATTGTAATCCCCAGTGTTGGAGGTGGGACCTGGTGGGAGGTGATAGGGGCCGATTTCCCCCTTGGTGCCACACTCGTGATAGTGAGTGAGTGCTTGTGAGATCTGGTTGCTTAAAATTAAGGGTGCAGCACTTCCCCGCTCTCTCTCTTCTGCCTGCTCTCCTTCACCTTCTGCTGTGATTGAAAGTTTCCTGAAGACTCCCCAGAAGCCAAGCAGATGCCAGAATCATGCTTCCCGCACTGCCTGAGGAACTGGGAGCCAATTAAACTTGTTTTTTTTTTTTTTTTTTTTTTTTTAATTAATTAGGCCGGGTGCGGTGGCTCAGCCTGTAATCTCAGCATTTCGGGAGGCTGAGGTGGGCGGATCACCTGAGGTTGGGAGTTTGAGACCAGCCTGACCAACATGGAGAAAACCCACCTCTACTAAAAACACACACACACACAAAAATTAGCTTGGCATAGTGGCTCATGCCTGTAATCCCAGCTACTTGGGAGGCTGAGGCAGGAGAATCGCTTGAACCTGGGAGGCAGAGGTTGCAGTGAGCCGAGATCGTGCCATTGCACTCCAGCCTGGGCAACAAGAGTGAAACTCTGTCTCAAATAAAATAAAATAAAATAAAATAAAATAAAATAAAATAAAATAAAATAAATTAAATTATCCAGTCTCAGGCATTTCTTTATAGTAATGCGAGAACAGATTAATACAAGCACCTACCTCATAGAGTGGATACAAGGGGTAAATGTGTTCATAAGCAGAGATGTGTGGAGTTGTGCTTAACACATAGCGAGTGCCGTGTGATTGTCCTATACTTGCCCCTCCACCCCCATTAAGCTGAATTGCCTCCTTTGTGCTCCCACCTAACAGTACTTGCAATGTTCTGTTTGTTAATCTCATTTCCCTGTGAGTTCATCTCTGTGTTTCTGGCGCTTAGCAGCAGAAAGCCAGACATATGCTTGGTACTTCTTATTTTGTAGGAATGAGAGAACTCCAAGATCAGCTGCTGTGAGCTGGAGGCCTGCAGATTAGTTTTACAGGAATTAGATGCAAGTCAGGGAGATATGTGCCCATAGCCTGAGGATGTCTTGTCCTGGGTCTGGAATAATCCTAATCCCTTCAGAGGGAAGCTTGCGGAAACAGGAAGAGAATTACTCAACACCTCTTCAGTGCCAGGGGCTTGACAGACGCACAGCCCTCACTTAGGCTCATAACATTGGAAAAATTCATCAGAGAAAGGAAACCCTCTGACTGCCAGCCAGTCATGGAAACCCTCAGGGTTTTACTTTCCACATGAAACTTTCTGTCCATACCACGTTAGGCAAAGAAGATTTTTGGAGTTTCCAAATCTTCAGAGTGGAGGTCTGTCAGAAAAACAAACTTTTCTCTTGCTAAAACTGACTTTGATGAATTATGATGCAAAAAATTATTATTATTATTTTTTAACCAAATTCTGAATCACAAGTCCCCTCTAAAGGAATATTTTCGTGTTAATTTTTAACTTAACGAATGCTCATATAGCACTCTTCTGTCAGCCACCATTCTAAGTACTTAGTGAGTATTAGCCCATTCTAACCTTCATAGAAACCCTTTGAGGTAGGTGGTATTATGCTTGTTTTACAGATGAGGAAACTGAGGCACAGAGAGGTAAAGTCAATTGCCCCAGCATGGAGGCTGAAATCAACTAACTTGGCTCCAGAATTTGGGATCAGAATGGCTAGGTTTTGCCATCCCATTTAAGTCTCACCACCTTCATTTAAGTCTTACATCAACCCTGCAAAGTAGCTTTGTTCCCATATACTCAGGATACTGAGGCTCAGAGAGGGTCATACAGCTAGAAGTAACAGGGCTACAGTTGGAATTCACTTTTGTTGAACTGCAAAGTGACAGCAGGCTGAGCTGACCGGTCAGCCCATGGAGGAAGGATGTTCTGCCTTTACAGGTGTAGGACCAGTGGGCACTTTCCTCAAGCCTCTGCCCACCCCAAAACTCAAACCCTTGAAGTCTCCTTTCTTTTTTTTTCCATTTTCTTTATCTTAGAAGAAAATGCTGAATGGCAGTACTGATATTAAAGAGCATCTTTGTCTTATCTTTGACTGTAATGGGAATCCTACTGTTGTTTTCTTCTTTTCCAAGGACATTTGTTTTTCTTTCTTTTTTCTATTCTTTTCTTCTTTTTTTTTTTTTTTTTTGGAGATAGGGTCGCGCTCTGTCGCCCAGGCTGGAGTGCAGCAGTGCGATCTTGGCTCACTGCAACATCTTCAAGCGATTCTCTTGTCTCAGCCTCTTGAGTAGCTGGGATTACAGGCACCTGCCACCACTCCTGGCTAACTTTTGTATTTTCAGTAGAAATGGGGTTTTGCCATGTTGCCCAGGCTGGTCTTGAACTCCTGGCCTCAAGTGATCTGCCCACCTCTGCCTCCCAAAGTGCTGGGATTACAGGCACGAGCCACCGTGCTTGGCATCCAAGGACATTTCTTTATTGGAGTTTCTTTGGTGTCCAGGCAGAGCCCTGCATAGGCAGTGAGAAGATGGGGGGATAGCTGACTATGGCTCGTCTCTTGCTTACAAGAGAACTTGGACAGATTGTGTAACTGCCCTTCAATGTTAACATTTAGAGTTGAATAAGATTTAAGGTTCATTGTTTAAATTTTTTAATATAGTTTTTTTTTTTTTAAACAGCAGAATACTTCAACCTCCAAATACAAAATAGGTACCATACCTGTTTCTATATTAGAGGTTTCTATAACCTCTGTAGAAGTTAACTTTGGAAATCATTGGATTAAATACTATCAAATCTTTTTAAAATATTAACTCTTTTATTTATTTTTTTCCCATAAGTTATTGGGGTACAGGTGGTATTTGGTTACATGAGTAAGTTCTTTAGTGGTGATTTGTGAGATCCTGGTGCACCCATCCCCCGAGCAGTATACACTGCACCATGTTTGTAGTCTTTTATCCCTTACCCCCTCCCACACTTCCCCTCAAGTCCCCAAAGCCAATTGTATCATTCTTATGCCTTTGCGTCCTCGTAGCTTAGCTCCCATATATCAGTGAGAACATACGATGTTTGGTTTTCCATTCTTGAGTTAGCTTTACTTAAAATAATAGTTTTTAGTCTCATCCAGGTCATTGCAAATGCTGTTAATTTATTCCTTTCTATGGCTGAGTAATATTCCATCATATATATATATGTATATACATACGTATATACACACATATATGTATATACATACGTATATACACACATATATGTATATACATACGTATATACACACATATATGTATATACATACGTATATACACACATATGTATATGTGTGTATACACGTACGTATATACATACGTATATACACACATATATGTATACACATACGTATATACACACATATGTATATGTACGTATACACGTACGTATATACATATGTACGTATACACGTACGTATATACATATGTACGTATACACGTACGTATATACATATGTACGTATACACGTACGTATATACATATGTACGTATACACGTACGTATATACATATGTACGTATACACGTACGTATATACATATGTACGTATACACGTACGTATATACATATGTACGTATACACGTACGTATATACATATGTACGTATACACGTACGTATATACATATGTACGTATACACGTACGTATATATACATATGTACGTATATACACACGTACGTATATATATACACATATACACATATATACGTATATATACACATATACACATATATACATACATATACACACACATATGTATATACATACATATATACACACACATATGTATATACATACATATACACACACATATGTATATACATACATATACACACACATATGTATATACATACATATATACACACATATATACACACACATGTATATACACACATATATACACACACATATGTATATACATACATATATACACACACATATGTATATACATACATATATACACACATATATGTATATACATACATATATACACACATATATGTATATGCATACATATATACACACATATATGTATATGCATACATATATACACACATATGTATATGCATACATATATACACACATATGTATATGCATACATATATACACACATATGTATATGCATACATATATACACACATATGTATATGCATACATATATACACACATATGTATATGCATACATATATACACACATATGTATATGCATACATATATACACACATATGTATATGCATACATATATACACACATATGTATATGCATACATATATACACACATATATGTATATGCATACATATATACACACATATATGTATATGCATACATATATGTATATATACACATATATGTGTATATATATATACACATATATATGTATATATATATCTCACAGTTTCTTTATCCACTCGTTGATTATTGAGGGTCATTTGAGTTGATTCCATAATTTTGCAATTGTGAATTGTGCTGCTATAAACATGCGTGTGCAAGTATCTTTTGCGTATAATGACTTCTTTTCTTCTGGGTAGATACCCAGTAGTGGGATTGCTGGATCAAATGGTAGTTCTACTTTTAGTTATTTAAGGAATCTCCACACTGTTTTCCACAGTGGCTGTATTAGTTTACATTCCCACCAGCAGTGTAGAAGTGTTCCCTGATTACCACATCCTTGCCAACATCTGCTGTTTTTTGATTTTTTGATTACGGTCATTCTTGCAGGAGTAAGGGGGTATCACATTATGGTTTTGATTTGCATTTCCCTGATCATTAGCGATGCTGAGCATTTTTTCATATGTTTGTTGGCCATTTGTATACTTTTTTTTGAGAATTTTTTGTTCATGTCCTTAGCCCACTTTTTGACGGGATCGTTTATTTTGTTCTTGCTGATTTGTTTGAGTTCATTGTAGATCTGGATATTAGTCCTTTGTCATATGTGTAGATTGTGAAGATTTTCTCCCACTCTGTGGGTTGTTTGTTTACTCTGCTAACTGTTCCTTTTGCTGTGTGAAAGCTCTTTAGTTTAATTAGGTCCCAGCTATTTATCTTTTTTTTATTGCACTTGCTTTTGGGCTCTTGGTCATAAAATCCTTGCTTAAGCCACTGTCTAGAAGGGTTTTTCCAGTGTTCGCTTCTAGAATTTTTATAGTTTCAGGTCTTAGGTTTAAGTCCTTAATCCATCTTGAGTTGATTTTTGTATAAAGGTGAGAGATGAGGATACAGTTTCATTCTCCTACATGTGGCTAGCCAATTAACCCAGCACCATTTGTTGAAAAGGGTATCCTTTCCCCACTTTGTGTTTTTGTTTGCTTTTTCAAAGATCAGTTGACTGTAAGCATTTGGGTTTATTTCTTGGTTATCTATTCTGTTCCATGGGTCTATGTGCCTATTTTTATATCAGTATCATGCTGTTTGGGTGACTGTAGCCTTGTAGTATAGTTTGGAATCAGGTAGTATGATGCCTCCAGATTTGTTCTTTCTGCTTAGTCTTGCTTTGGCTATGCGGGCTCTTTTTAGGTTCCATATGAATTTTAGATTTTTTTTTTTAATTTTGTGAAGAATGATGGTGGTATTTTGATGGAGATTTCATTGAATATATAGATTGCTTTTGGCAGTATGGTCATTTTCACAATATTCATTCTACCCATCCATGAGCATGAGATGTGTTTCCATTTGTTTGTGTTGTCTATGATTTCTTTCAGCAGAGTTTTGTAGTTTTCCTTGTAGAGGTCTTTCAACTCCTTGGTTAGGTATATTTCTAAGTGTTTTATTTTATTTTTGCAGCTATTGTAAAAGGGGTTGGGTTCTTAATTTGATTCTCCACTTGGTTGCTGTTGGTGTATAGAAGAGCTACTGATTTGTGTATATTAATCTTGTATTTGGAAACTTTGCTGAATTCCTTTAACAGTTCTAAGAGCTTCCTGGAGGAGTCTTTAGGGTTTTCAAGGTAAACGATAATACTGTCAGCAAACAGTGACAGTTTGACTTCCACTTTACCAATTTGGATGCCCTTTATTTTTTTTGCATCTGATTGCTCTGGCTAGGACTTCCAGTACTATGTTGAAGAGGAGTAGTGAGAGTGGGCAGCCTTGTCTTGTTCCAGTTCTCAGAGGGAATGCTTTCAACTTTTCCCCATTCAGTATTATGTTGGATGTAGGTTTGTCATAGATGGCTTTTATTACATTAAGGTATGCCCTTTGTATACTGAGTTTGCTGAGGGTTTTAATCATAAAGTGATGCTGGATTTTGCCGAATGCTTTTTCTGCATCTATTGAGATGATTATGTGATTCCTGTTTTTCTGTTTATGTGGTGTATTACATTGATTGATTTGCATATGTTAAACCATCCTTGCATCCCTGGTATGAAACCCACTTGATCATGGTGGATTATCTTTTTGATATGTTGTTGTATTTGGTTAGCTAGTATCTTGTTAAGAATTTTAGCATCTATGTTCATCAAGGATATTGGTCTGTAGTTTTCTTTTTTGGTTATGTCCTTTCCTGGTATTGGTATCAGAGTGATTCTGGCTTCATAGAATATATTAGAAAGGGTCCTTCTTTCTCTATCTTGTGGAATAGTGTCAAAAGGATTGGAACCAATTTTTCTTTGAATGTCTGGTAGAATTCTGCTGTGAATCTGTCCGGACCTGTAGGTTTTTTTGTTGCCAATTTTTTAGTTACCATTTCAGTCTTGCTGCTTGTTATTGATTTGTTCATGGTATCTAATTCTTCCTGATTTAAGCTAGGAGGGTTGTATTTTTCCAGGAATTTATCCATCTCTTCTAGGTTTTCTAGTTTATGTGCCTAAAGCTGTTCACAGTAGCCTTGAATGATCTTTTGTATTTCATTGATGTCAGTTGTAACATCTCCTGTTTCATTTCTTAGTGAGGTTATTTGAATTTTCTCTCTTCTTTTCTTGGTTAATCTTGTTAATGGTCTATCAATTTTATTTATCTTTTCAAAGAACTAGCTTTTTGTTTCATTTATCTTTTGTATTTTTTTTTGGTTTCAATTTCATTTTGCTCTGCTCTGATCTTGGTTATTTTCTTTCTTCTGCTGGGTTTGAGTTTGGTTTGTTCTTGTTTCTCTAGTTCCTTGATGTGTGACCTTAGAATGTCAGTTTGTGCTCTTTCAGTCTTTTTGATGTAGGCATTTAGGGCTATGAACTTTCCTCTTAGCACCGCCGTTGCTGTATCCCAGAGGTTTTGGTAGGTTGTGTCATTACTGTCGTTAAGTTTGAAGAATTTTTTAATTTCCCTCTTGATTTCATTTTTGCCCCAATGCTCATTCAGGAGCGGATTATTTAATTTCCATGTACTTGCATGGTTTTGAAGGCTCCTTTTGGAGTTGGTTTCCAGTTTTATTCCACTGTAGTCTGAGAGAGTGGTTTATATAATTTCGATTTTCTTAAATTTATTGAGGCTTGTTTTATGGGCTATCATATGGTGTATCTTGAAGAAAGATCAAATCTTTTATGATTAGGAGAAGCCAAAAGGACCAGTAATATTATCCTAGGGGTCCTGTAACAAATTACCACAAATTAGTTGGCTGCAAACAACAGAAATTTATACTCTCGTAGTTCTGGAGGCCAGAAGTTTGAAATCAAAGTATGGCCAGGGCTGTGCTCATTCTGAAGGCTCTAAGGAAGAATCCTCCCTTGCCTCTTCTGAGGCTTCTGGTGACTCTGGTGATCCTTGACACTCCTTGTATTGTAGCTCCATCACTTCAATGTCTGCCTCCATCTTCATACATCTTCTCCTCTGTGTGGCTATGTATGGCTTCTTCTCTTCTGTTTCTTACAAGGACACTTGTCATTGGATTTAGGGTCCACCTGGATGATCCAGGATGCTCTCATTTTGAGGTCCTTAACTTAATGACATGTGCAAAGACCCTTTTTCTAAATAAAGTCATTGTGTTAGGCTGTTCTTGCATTGCTATAAAGAAATATCTGAGACTGGGTAACTTATGAAGAAAAGAGGTTTAATTGGCTCACAGTTCTACAGGCTGCACAGGCAACCTAGTGGCCTCTGCTCCTGGGGAGGCCTCAGGAAGCTTCCAATCATGGCAGAAGGCAAAGGGGGAGCAGGCACATTACACGGGGCGAACAGGTGCACGAGAGGTGTAGAGGGGCAGGGGAGGTGCTACACATTTTTAAATGACCAGATCTTGTGAGAACTCACTATCACAAAGACAGCATCAAGCCATAAGGGATCTATCCTCATGGTCCGAACACCTCCCACCAGGCCCCACCTCCAGCACTGGAGATTCCAATTCAACATGAGATTTGGTGGGGACAAATATCCAAACTCTATCAGTCCTATAGCAGAATATTTCTTATGAGCCATTAAAAGAAAAATGTACCAGTAAGAAATATTCTCAATAGTCACGGTTCCAGGGATTGGGATGTACCTTTTTAGGGCCACCATTCATCCCACTATAATCAGTAATAACTTAAACTTTTAAACATCTATTCTGTCTTGCACTCTGCTAGGCACATCAGGGATACAGAGATGAGACAGAGATGCTACCTCTGACTGGTTTCCCTTCCCTTCCCTTCCCTTCCCTTCCCTTCCCTTCCCTTCCCTTCCCTTCCCTTCCCTTCCTTTTAAAGATGAGTTTATTAAATTAAAATTTACATACAGTAGCATTTGTCCTGTTTACATATATAGCTGAGGAAACCGGTTTAGAGAGATAAAACAACTTTTTCAAGCATGTACAGAGAAGAAATAGCAGAGGTCAGGATTTGAACCCATGTTCTCTATTGCCAGAGCCTGTATACTAAACCGCAGTCTACACGGTCTCCACTGTTCTTCTGGAAGTCTCTGGCTCCTCATCTGTCAAATGAGGAAGCTGACAAGATGCTTTCTAGAAGCTCTGAGAGTGCTGTTTTGAGAGACTCCCATGGTGAAAGGCAGGGGAGCACTTATTCAAATAAATCCTTCAGTGTAAAGAGAGTCTTTTTGAAATGGAAATGTTTGTGCCTCCTGTAAGTATTCAGCCTATTTGTGATATATTGCAGGTCTATGTGCCTGGTTAAGTAGATTTGCAGCTCATGATATCTCATTTCAATTGAGCTAATTTTCACAAAATGGACAAGTGATTTAAATGATTCCATGAAGAAATTGCAAGCTGTAGATAATATTAATGATGTGAGGCTAAGGAAACAGCAGGAGAATGGCTGACTTGATACTCCTGCAGCTCCCAGTACTTGCTGTTTTTCAGCTAATTACAGGGTAAAATTAATGGCAGTCTAATGACATCAATCACAAAATTGGTCAGAAGACAAAAATTATTAAGAATACTATTTGAAATATGGCCTTTCATATTCATTATCATTCATGATGATTCTCTCCTGAGTGAATACTGTGTCTTGATAAAGCTAAGGAGAATTGCCATTGCCATTGACAAGCATTAAAAACCTAAGGTTTTTCCAACTGTTCAAAATCATGAGACACTCACTCCAGGTCTTTACACATTTGGATTAAATTTGATAATTTTCAATTTATTACTTAATAGTGAAAGTGAATAGCCACATTCCATTGGCCAAACATTATTGCTCTTGACAGTCACTTATCCTTGTGACTCTTGACAGTCACTTATCTTTGAAAAGATAAGTGAAAATGGTTGAAGAAATACCTAACAACTACATTCCTTTGTCATTAAATACTGTGGGAAGATGCATCAAACTTGTTGTCAAAGAGCTGAAGAAACACATATTAAAACAAATAGTTTAGTGTGAGAGGTTTGCAATGCAGTTGCTCAAAAGTACAGATGTTTCTGACATATTTCAGCTTATGTCATTGCTGGATTCTTCTTTTCAATAATGGAATACATTGGAGGACCCTTTCTTGTGAGCCATTAAAGAAAAAATGTACCAGAAAGAAATATTCTCAATAGTCAATTAGTTTCTTAACAAAAGCAATGTTTTTGGTATTTATATTGACCGGGATGAAAAAACTAGGTAAGTTTCCTGAGCTAGCACCTCATGTGAAATTTATTTACTGCATTGTCCACATCAAGCTATTTAAGCAAGTAAGTTAAAGTCACAAGAGAATAGAGCATAATAGGATGTCATTGATGTGGACCAATATATAGAGGCAAGATGTTTAAAATATAGCAGAATCTTAATGATACTTTATAATTAGACAGGAAATAAACCTGAAATATTTTGTGCATGCAGAGATTCCCTCATTCTATTTTGGCAAAGTATTTGAAACAGTAAGTGAACATAAAATTATGGGTTCCAAATTATTTGATCTTTTCAAGGATAAGTGACTGTGAAGAGTAAGGTATAGCACGTACATTTGAAAAAATATAAACATACATTTAAATTACCCTATCAGGGTAAATGTCATGAGTTAGTAATGAGTGAAATTGTAACTGATTTTCAGAAGAAACTTGTAAACCACAGTGAGATGCCATTATGTATGCACCAAAATGGCTAAAATGAAAAAGATAATGCCAAGAGCTGGCAAGAATGTGGAACAACTAGAAATCCCATAGCAGTGGAAGTGTCAATTCATAAAACCAGTTCAGGCAACCGTTTAGCAGTGTTTAGGAAGGCAGAACATAAGCAAACCCAATGACCCAGCAATTTAATTCTACATATACACCAACAGAAAGCATACAAATGTTCATCAAAAGACAGACACCAAAATGATCATAGCAGCACCATTCTTAATACTCTAACACTGGAAATGACCCAAGTGCCCATCAAAGGTAAAATAGATAAACTTTTTGTTGTGTATTCACACAAGAGAATACTCCACGAATGAGTGATCCACAACAATACTTAGTGATAGGGACACATCTCACAAATGAGATTTTGAAAAAAAGGAGCCACACAAACAAAAGGTTTTGTCTGGTGTGATTCCACTTACGTGAGGTTAAAAAGAAAACTCAGGCAAAATTAATCTGAAAGTTAGGATAGTGGTTGTCCTTGGGTGGAAAACAACTGGCAAGGGCATGGAGAGAGGCCCCTAGGGGTGCAGACAATGTTTTGTGTCTTAATCTGTTTCCTAAAAAAGGCATGTTCACATTGATCTGTCCACTTACATGTACACTTTTCTGTGTGCATATTCTAGAATAAAAAGAAAAAAAGTCACTTTTTCTGTGAAGACAGAGTTTGTGCAGTGATGATTTGAAGCAGTTTCTATGTTAACATTGTTAAACATAATGTGTATAAGCCACAACTCTATTTCTGAAAAGATTGAAATAGAATAATCTAGCCTGTTTTAAATTTCCAGATGAAATGTTTCAGTGCATATTGAAGTATTTTTAAAACTTTTCAATAAATTGTGAGAAAAATGGACTGTCACCAAGGAAGTTGGAAATTTACTAGCCAAATTTCACCAAGACTTTGCCTAACTGGTAGATGGAATTAAAAAATAAAAAAATAAGTATTATGACTGAATAAGGCAACAATGCTGTATTTCTTTCATTTGGATCTATGTATCTTTTTGAGACATCTTTTCCAGCTATGACAGCCATTAAAAGCAGGTATCAGAACAAATCAAATTTAGGACCAAACCATCAATTACTCTGTCATGAAGATCAAACCAAGATTGAAAAAAAAGGAATGCATGTTCAAAATCACATTGTGCTCGCTGAAATAATTTTTAATCTTAGAAATTTTTTATAGGAAAGCAAAAAAGTTGGTTAGGTGTTACTAAATAAAATAAATATTATTAAAATTATTTAATTCATCTCTACTTCAATGTTTAAAACTTACTATTATGTAATTGTATGATATATATTAGAATAATAGAGTAATAGTATCTGTACATAAATTAAAAATACACAGGCATATATTGGAGGTGCATGCTTGAAATTTTGTTATTGATATAGGGCCAGATCATAAAAAGCTCAGAGAACACTGGCCTATTCTCTTTCTTTAGGGTTTAGCCTTCAGTAACAGGTTGATGTGAGTTAGGAGCCAGGGAGATGAAGATTTGAATCCTATTTCTGCTGATTACTAGATGTCTGATTTTGAACACTTAGTCAGTAGATCTGGATCTGGGTTTTTCATTAGTAGAATGAGAATTTAACACCTCTCTGGAAAGGTTTGATAAGATACTTCAATGAGTCGATAGATGTAAATGTCTCAGTACCTTGACTAGCCTCTGGAAGTTCAATCAATGGTCACTGCAACTGTCACGTTGTTGTTTCCTGGTGTTTTCTAAACTTACCTCATAATAACCATCTCCTGGGTGCTTGTTGAAAACGTGTGGGCCTCACTTCAGATTTTCTTGTTGGAGCTTTGTAACTTGTATCTTTGGAAAGTCTCCAGTGATTCTTACTATCAAGCGAGTTTGAGAAAGACTGATTTAGAAGGTGTTGAAGCCATCTTTCCTCTAATGATTGTTCTCTGGGACCAGTCTTCTCTCCTATGTGCCATGAACTCCCATAGGACCATCTCTGTCCCTGACACGGTCTAGCAGGGAGCTCTATAAGCCACTGAAGAGCAGTAGGTGGTGATGGCCAAGGTGAAAGCTCCACAATTGGGATGATGAGCAAAAGCTGGTCCCAGTGGGCAGAGCACAGCAACCAGGAGATGAGGAGAGGCACCAGGCTAAGATCATGGCGTGAGAGGGGTACATGAAGAAGGAGGAGAAACTTCCGCCTTGGGCCTGGGGCTCAGTAGCCTGCTTGATCCTCACACAACTAGGATCAGAAGTAGGATTAGATCCCTGGAAGAGCTGGATGGGGGCCATTGGAGGCAACGCATGGTGCCCAGGCACACTGTCAGGCTCTGTGTCATTGAGACCTAGGTTCAAGTGGGAGCCAACCAGAACCGAGACATAAAATCAGATAAGTCCAGGAGTAGGACAGACTTGTGCTTTGTTGTTTGATCCTGATGAAGATTCTTCCATTCCATTCCCATTGACTTAGGACAGATTGGTTCCTGAATTGTATGAGGATCAAGCAGGCTACTGTGGGTTGACCTATGCTAGGTGCTTAATGAGCGCATGCACATTCAGCATGCAATTAGGTAATCACACTTATTCTTCTCTTGTCATTTTGTCTTCTGTGCATCTACTTCTTTCACCTAGGCCCTTGCCTTGCTTCTCCGGGGATGACGGCCTGGCTGAGCCGCACCGCGCAGGCGCTCTTCCTCAGCGCAGACGCCCTGCTGTGTCCTGACAGTCCCGCGTTGCCCTCAATCTGAAGGTGTGGATAATTAAGGTAATGAACACTTTTCCACTAGCTGCTGAAAGCCTCATTAATCTACACACATGTTGCCACAGGCAAATTATGGCGTCAAGGGTGGGAGGATCAACAAAAATAACTTCAGAAATTCATTAATCAGACTTAGTCAAACACATAGTTTGGAACTGAGTGTTCTTATCCTGCGATGGTCAGAGGATTCGATTTTTTTTTTTTTCCCAAAGACATGAAAGGGACTTCTTAAGCAATATTTGGGAACATCTAAGTTATTGTACTGGCATTTATGATTCTAGTGGTTGATGCTTAATGGAATCTGTCCAAAGACTTCAGTGTGGAGGATTCCATAAATGCTGAATATGCTACAGTGGATGATCAGGGTTTCTAAATATGGCAGAGGGAAAAAAATGGTCATGAGATCACACAGAGAAACATACCCAGTGAGGACAGAGATGACTAATGCCACCAAATATTCATTTTCTCCCCAACATGTCATAGGTGCCCTTGCAGTCAGGTTGGAGTTACAGAATTATTCACTGATTTGCTTCCCCAGCACTCTCCTTTTTTATTGTTGTTGTGGTAGCCTTGGAGGACCCTATCCCAGATGATAAAATACAAGAGTGAAATTTTTGGACTCATCCTGGTCTTTTTGTGCATGAAAAATAAAGTTGTATTATGTTAAGCCACAGAGATTTCCTGACTGATCCGTTACTGCAGCAGTCTACCCCATCCTGATGTATGCATCAGCCACTTCACTTAAGGCTGAGCACATTTTCTTTCAAATATGGTGATTAGGCTGGTTGTACCATGATAGCCTCATGATCAGAGTGTCTGATTCCAGCATGGCTTTCAAGAGGATCTTTTATGAACAAGTTGGGGTATTCTCTGGACAAATAGGGGTCCTGGGTGATAGATAATAAAACATCTAAGCTACTTGAATAAGGATCTATCCTAAAAGGGAGGATTAGCAAATAAACATGAACCTTAAGAAAGGATACTGGCCGGGCGCAGTGGCTCACACCTGTAATCCCAACACTTTGGGAGGCTGAGGCGGGCGCATCACCTGAGGTTGGGAGTTTGAGACCAGCCTGACCAACATGGAGAAACCTGTCTCTACGAAGAATACAAAATTAGCCAGGTGTGGTAGTGCATGCCTGTAATCCCAGCTACTCGGGAGGCTGAGGCAGGAGAATCACTTGAGCCCGGGAGTCGGAGGTTGTGGTGAGCTGAGATGGCGCCATTGCACTCCAGCCTGGGCAACAAGAGCAAAACTCCGTCTGAAAAAATAAAAAAAAAGATATTAAGAACACATTCTGTGTTTGGTGTCATTCAACACTTTAAACAATGGTTTCAGAGACAACAGAGACACTCTGCTTTTTAAGTTTGCCTGTGCCACAGAGAAATAACAGGCTGAGTATCTTGACTGACAGATTCAGGACACAGATAAACTCTGGTAGGCCAGAACATGGGCCTAAAATGACAAGATGGGAGGAAAGCATCTCATATAAATGTGTGTGTATGTTGATTTGAACTGAAGATCATAGAAGAGAAGGGATGAAGTTTAAAGTATTTTGAAAATAGCTAAGTAGACCAGTATTTTTAGAGGGTAAGGTAAAAGTCAATGGGAAATAAGGCTGAAAGTGGTTTGGGGCTTGAAGGTAGAGAGCCCTGAATTTCATGCCTAAGAGTTCAGGCAATGGGGGGGCATCAACACTATTTGAGAGAGGGAGTGACATGATTGATTTAATCTAATTTTTTTTTAAACCCTTCTTTTCATTGCTAATGCCCACTCTCTCCTTTCTTCCCAGCTGGTTGGAGGATACCTATGAGGGGCAGGGTCCATTTGTTAAGTTTCAGGCACTAACACATTAATTGATTCATTTAACCCTCACAACCATGAGAGGTAGGTTCAACTATACTCATTTTACAGATGAAAAAACCGAGGCTCAGGGATGTTATAAAATCTATCCAAAAACACTCAGCCCCTCTTGGACTGGATAATACTGTATGTGAATGGGAAACCCCAATGGTACTGCAGGTTGAGTATCCCTTATCTGAAATGCTTGGGAGTAGAAGAGTTTCTATTTGGGATTTTTTGGAATTTTGAATATTTAACTATACAAAATGAGATATCTTAGGGGTGGCACCCAAGTCTAATGTGAAACTAATTTGTGTTTCATATACACCTTATTTACATAGCCTGAGGTAGGTAATTTTATACAACATTTAAATAATTTTCTTCATGAAACCAAGTTTTTATTTTATTACCCTCTGTGGGTGTGCTTGTGCTGGAAAATCTGGGTGTGTGCAAGAAAGCTACATGGCAGCTGAAGGCGGCTGGGAAGGCCTTTTTTCCATTTGGTAAACTGAATAATCTGTGTGTTATGTGCTTGACTTTTGATGGCATTCTGTCACATAAGGTCAGGTGTGAAATTTTCCACTTGTGGCATCATGGTGGCCCTCAAAAAGTCTGGGATTTTGGGGCATTTTGAATTTCAGATTTTCAGATTAGGGATGCTTAACCTGTGTAAACATTGTTCTACCAGGAAGAAAGCCATACGGAGGAGAACAGATCTGGAGCCATTGTGGAGAAGGGGAACCAGAGCCTAATCAGGCCTTACTTGAAGGCTGTCCTACTGCTGGTCATATTAGTTGTGTGTGACAGTGAGCCAATTTGAGTTGGGATTTCTAGACAAGCACACCAACTGGTGCAAGCGTTTGACATCTCTGAATTATTGGGTGCTTAGTCAGATTGGGCTTCCATAACAAAATACCATAGACAGGGTGGCTTAAACAACAGACATGTATTTATCACAGTTCAGGAAGCTGGGAAGTCTAAGGTCAAAGTGCCGACTGATTTGGTTTATTATTTTATTTTATTTTATTTTATTTTATTTTATTTTATTTTATTTTATTTTTTTGAGGCAGAGTCTCGCTCTCTCGCCCAGGCTGGAGTGCAGTGGTGTGATCTCGGCTCACTGCAGCCTCTGCCTCCCAGGTTCAAGTGATCCTCTCACCTCAGCCTCCCAAGTAGCTAGGATTACAGGCATGTGCCACCATGCCCAGCTAATTTTTGTATTTTTAGTAGAGACAGAGTTTCACCATGTTGACTAGGCTGGTCTCAAACTCCTGACCTCGAGTGATCTACCTGCCTTGGCCTCCCAAAGTGCTGGGATTACAGGTGTAAGCCACTGCGCTTGGCCTTGGTTTCTGATGAGGGCTCTCTCCTTTGTTATATCCTCACATGGCCTATCTTCAGTGTGTATGCATGTGCGTGCATGTGTATATGTGTGTGTGTGTGAGAGAGAGAGAGAGAGAGAAAGAGTTAGGGCTTCAGCATATGAATTTGGGTATATGATTCAGTTCAGATAGCTGGTGCCATCGGTTGCTCTTGCCTAGAAACTCTCTTCCTTCTTTACTTCTGTGATACCACATTAACTCCTCCTCTCTTTGCTTTCTCAGTGTTTTTTTCTGAATTCACCCTCGCTGCTCACCCCCCTAGACTCTGGTATTCCTCAAGGTTAACGCCTGGGCTATCTTTCTGCTCATAAAACACAGTCTATTGGATCAATTTTCCTGAGCAGCCTCATGCACTCTGATGGCTTTAAGATCAGGGAATTCCCGTGATTCCTAAATCTGTAGCTCAAGCTCACAATTCTCTACTGTGTGCCCAGCCTGCACATCTCACTGCCAACTGAATATCTCCTCCTCAAAGGCAACTCACTGAAGTCTGAACTCACGACTCCTACTCTGTGAGTGGTGCTAATATCTCAGAGAAACTCCATGTCGAAGCCTGGCTTCTGCTTCTCCTGTTTCCTACACAACTCCTATCCCATCTGCTTCGAGTCCTCCTGCTGACATCTTTGTATTCATGCTTTAAATAATCTTCTTTCCCTCTTCCCCATGGCTACTCTTGTAGTCCAGGTCCCCATCACTGATTCTGGATTGCCGCAATAGCCTCCTCTCTGATCTCTTTGCTTCCAGTCTCGATCCTTCATATTCTTCCTCCTTATTATACCCAACTCCTAAATCCTACCATATTCCTCCCTTGCTTTGCATTTCTCCAGGACTCCTCACTGCCTCAGAGGAAATCCAGGCTGCTTAGCCCTGCCTGGCACTCGAGGCTTCTACAACAGCCCCACGCAACCCTCCTGCCTCTTTAGAGTCATTCTTCTTGTTCCCAAGTTGCCTTTACGCTCTGGCCATGCTGAGTCTCTGAAGTTTCCTGAAGGTACCACATCATCTCTCTTTGCTTACTCTGTTCCTTCTGTTCTTCTAGTTCAGGTGCCCCTTTCTCCAGGAAGCATTCCCTGACCCATCCTGTTTGGGTTAGGCATCTCTCTCTCTCTCTTTTTTTTCTTTTTTCTTTGAGATGGAGTCTTGCTCTGTTGCCCAGGCTGCAGTGCAGTGGTGTGGTCTCGGCTCACTGCAACCTCTGCCTCCCGGGTTAAAGTGATTCTCCTGCCTCAGCTTCCTGAGTAGCTGGGACTACAGGCACCTGCCACCACGTCCAGCTAATTCTTGTATTTTTAGTAGAGATAAGTTTTCACCATGTTGGCCAGGATGGTCTCGATCTCTTGACCTTGTGATCCACCCGCCTCAGCCTCCCAAAGGCGTCTCTTATGTGATCCCATAACACATCATATTTATTCTCCTATACCCCTTATTGTGTATTGCTGTTAATGATGACATGCCTGTCTTTTCTATGAAACTTTTAGGTCCCTGAGAGAAGGCACTAGGTCTTAGTCTTTGTAACTCCCATGCCTAACACATGGTAGATATTTACTAAATATGTGCAGAAGCCGTAAAGTGTGGCACTTAAGAGTGTATGCTAGAGCCAGCCCACCTAAGTTCAAATCCCAGGTCCAATATTTATTACCGTCCTGACCTTGGACACTTTTTAACTTCTCTGTGGATCAGTTTCTTTATCTGTAAAAGTGTGGATAGTAGAGCACTTGTACCATGAGTCTGTGGGAATGAAATGAGTGAATATATATGAAGCTTTTAGAATCTTGCCCAGCACATAGTCAGCACCCAAGAATTGTTAGTTCTTACCACTTACCGTATAATTGAAGAATGTCACATGAAGGATGCTCATGTTTTACACGCAGGTTTTATGTTTACTAATCCTGTAGGTATGTGTTAGTACCCTCACATTACTAACAAGGAAACTGAGGCTAGAAGGCCATGTTCACCCTCATGCAGCTGGTGAGCTTTAGAGCTGGGACTCAAACCCAGCTGTTCCTGGCCCCGAGGCTCCTTTTTTGGGATCAACTTGTTTCTAAAGTCCTCCAGGGCTCTAATAATCTCTCATTCTCAGTAATCTCCCTGCCTACTCCAGAGATCTATTTAGGGGCCTGGGGAAGAAGTGGGCTAGGAAAGAAAAGGCAAAGGAGAGGCAAGCTAGGATTCACTTGAAAAGTCTCCAAATCCTTTAAAAAAGTTGAACCCAGGACCCTCCGAGTTGGCAATGAGAGGGGAATCTTCATGGTGGTGGAGGTGCTGTTTTTTTTTTTTTTTTTTTGAGACGGAGTCTTGCTCTGTCGCCCAGGCTGGAGTGCAGTGGCGCGATCTTGGTTCACTGCAAGCTCCGCCTCCCGGTTTCACGCCATTGTCCTGCCTCAGCCTCCAGAGTAGCTGGGACTACAGGCGCCTGCCACCACGCCCAGCTAATTTTTTTGTATTTTTAGTAGAGACGGGGTTTCACCACGTTATCAGGGATTGTCTCGATCTCCTGACCTCGTGATCTGCCCGTCTCGGCCTCCCAAAGTGCTGGGATTACAGGCGTGAGCCACAGCGCCCGGCCGGTGCTGTTTTTTTTAAGCCCTAACTTGAGCTCTCAGAGACTGACTTCCTTTCCTGGCTTACCTTAGAGGATATGGGTTTGATTTATTAAGAGGGCCTGGGATCTCCTTCTACTGGTGAGGTAACTGAAGACCACAAGTCTAAAGTTGATTTGGGGGGTTAGGGGGTCACCATGGTACATATATATATGTTACACCAACTCAGAGGTGTTGCACCCGTCAGTGGATCTGAATTCATGGATGCTCAAGGGCCTGGTTGAAGTCTCTGGTAGCTTTCTCTGAATATAGACACTTTACTTTGTGAAACCTTGTCTTGCAAAATAATAACAATAATACCAGCAGCAGCAGCAGCAGCAGCAGAAGCAGCAACAATAATTATAGAACAATCAGGGACTCAGGCATTTGCAATGAGAATTTAAAACGTCATATTTCCCTTTTCCATCCCCTTTCGGTGTTGGATGCCCCACTCAGAAGACAACATGCTCTTAGAAGTGGAGTTAAGAATCAGGAGCCCAAGAACAGCCTCGCAGCGATAGCTTGGGTGTGTCTCTGTCTTCCTGGGCTCCAGAACTGGGGCCAGAGATTGACTAACTGTAAACACAGCTTTAAACAGTGAGCTCAGAGGTGGAGTGAGCAATTCTAGAGTACAAATAGACCGACTCATAACACAACCCGATATCCTTCAAAAACATCGTGAGTCCACAAAACAGTGGGAAAATAAATCTCTAAGTCAGAGATACAGTAACAGGTAATTGTCTTAAAGTAACTAGTGAAATTTGGGACCACTGGTTGAGTCCACATTGGTTTAGGGCATTTTGGAGGGCCACTGGTTTCCCTTCTTGGCCAAATGATGAACCATGATAAAGAAGAGATGTTTATCCTTTTTAGATCCATGGAAACGTCGCAAATAGGTGGAGCCTGTGGTCTCTGGCAATGCCCTGGAATGCCCTGGAATGGTTTTTTCCTTCCTGTGGGATCCCAGATGAGATGAAAGGTCATGGTCACTGTTCTTAAACCAGGTATGTCAAGCCTATAGCCCCATTTCCTGAAGATGGGTTCTGCATTTGCACAGAGGTCAACAAACACCAGACAGGGCATCCTTGCCGAAGGCACTTCTCTTTAGGAAGCCCACCTGCTTGCCCCTTTTGCCATGAATGTTTCCATCATTAGTAGAATCAAGGAAAAGTGTTCCGTTGTTTTCCAAGTGAGAAAGAAAATTGCGATTGAATTTTCCATGGGCCCACAATGTTTACTGCAGAATAGTGTTACCTGTTTCCTCTGTCTCCTTAACCCCACCATGCATCTTTGCTAAGCATGCCCAATAATTCTTGTACGTCTTCCTATGTAGCTTGTCAGCTAAGCTTACTCCCATCCCTGGCGTGACCCAAGAACCAGGGAATCTCTGGGGCTTAGGAACCAGGTACTGAAGACATTGAAGATTTCTTTCTTTAGCAAGAGGTCTGAAATCAGTGTGGGAAATGTTATGCATTCTAGAGGGAGACAAAGGGTATGTGAAATTTCTGACTGGTGTCTTTCTCTTGGTGTCCTAATATTTTCATCTCAATGAGATGAGGCATCCCCAAGTGTGAGAACCTTATAAAGCTCCTAAAACAGGTGTATAAAGAAAGCAGCCTGAATGGTGTGCGCACAGGCAGAGCAGCAGCTGCAATGTGGATCACAGAGAGAGGGCTTGCGGGCATGCCCTGCACCTCAGGTCTTTAGCATGTCAGCATACTGTGGCTGTCAGATCTGAGTTCTTATTTCAGTTCTGCCACTTCTCAGTTTTGTAACTTTGGCAAATTTTTGCTCTTAGCCTCAGTTTTCCTACCTGTAAAATGAGCATGATATGTTGAGAACATTACCTGTAGCCACGTATATGAAACATCTGGCATAGACCCTGCACATGGCTTAAGCCCCCTTTCTATTAACCCCAGCTCTGAGGATTTGTTATATCTTGTTCAGTGAAAATGGATAGAGTCTAAGTTTGAAGAAAGTTAAGGAAAGTTAAGGAAGTCTGACTTCCTCCTTTATAAATGAGGAATCTGAGGCCAGAGAAGTGAAGCCATTTATCCAAAGTCATGGCCCTGAGGTCTTGACTTTTATCCAGTGATTTTTTCATGGTTTGATGCTTCTGTGGAGACTGAAGTTGCTAATGCATACGTTTCAGTGAGCAAGACAATCGTACAAGGTAAGAAAATACCACTCAAAAGCATTTTTTTCCATTAGCAGGTACTGCTCTATGTGCATGTGTAGTGCTGCTGCTGGTGGTGGGTTGTCAGTGAATTAATTACTGAAGATGCCACAGAATCATGGATCCCTGGGGACAAAGGTGGATAAAGGAATTCCCTGGGCATTCTCCAGGGCTTGACCATATCTATGCTTAATTTGGAGTATTTTGTGAAGACATTGTCTTGAAGAATATTCACTAGGTAGTTACGAATTAGAGGAGAGCTTTCTGAAGACAAAGCTAGCCGGGTGCCATTAGACATCACAGGACCTCAAAGCAATGTTGACCAAAATGTGTTCCCAGATCCTAGGTAATGAAAAAAGCTTCCATGGTCATCACAGTGACCTTTTATTGTATATTGCCTTGTGAAGTTCATTTCCCAAAATGATTTGAGGACCATCTTTTTCTTGTAATTATCATTCTTTGTAGCTAGTGTTCCACCACTCATTTTTAAAGAAACTATTAGCTTAGGGACATAGATACATGCAGACTATCAGGCAACACTTATGCATCAGTGTGTATTCTATGTAGTCAGAAATGCACTGGCCATTTTATTACAAGAAATCATGCAATATAAAAAGTGCAAGCCAGTGGGACTTCTCTGAGGAAGGACTCCCTGGAAGATGAAGCTCCTGGTACTGCACAGATGTGTGCTAACAGTTGAATATGAGTAATGCTCTTTAAAGCAACCAATATGCTCCACTACTTGTTACCAGTGGTTCTCTCATATTGTCCTAGTCCATTTTGAGTTGCTATAGGAGAATACCTAAGACTGAGTAATTTATAAAGAACAGAGATTTATTTCTTACAGTTCTGGAGGTGGGGAAGTCCAAGGTCGAGGGGTCCACACCTGGTGAGGGCCTTTTTGCTGTGTCATCCCATGGCAGAAGGGTAAGAGAGCATATGTGTGTGTGTGTGTGTTTGCGTGTGTGTGTGTGTGTGAGAGAGAGACAGAGAGAGAGAGAGAGAGAGAGAGAGAAAGAAGGGGACCAAGTCATTCTTTTATCAAGAACCCACTTCTGGGAGACATAACAGCATTAATTCATTCATGAGGGCAGAGCCTTCATGACTTAACCATCTCCTAAAGATCCTACCTGTCAACACTGGTGCATTAAGAATTAATTTTTCAACACATGGACTTTGGGGACTCTTTCAGCCTTTAGCACATATTAATCTAGTTGAGTCAGGAAATGGGATGTTTCAGCTAATTAAAACATCCTGACTCACCAAGTCACCATGGTGAACATGGATGCTTATACGTGCTTTTTTTTTTTTTTTTTTTGATGGGGTCTGGCTCTGTCACCCAGGCTGGAGTGCAGTGGCATGATCTTGGCTCACTGCAACCTCTGCCTCCCGGGTTCAAGCAATTCTCCTGCCTCAGACTCCTAAGTAGCTGGGATTACAGGCGCCCGCCACCACGCCCGATTAATTTTTGTATTTTAGTAGAGACAGGGTTTCACCAGACTGGTCTCGAACTCCTGACCTTGGGTGATCCACCCACCTCGGCCTCCCAAAATGTTGGGATTACAGGCGTGAGCCACTGTGCCCAGCCTATACCTTTTTAAGAATCCCATTCCTGATTTAGTCTTTCTTAGATGAGTCTGAAAGTCCTCTGGGAGCTAGACATGACTCCAAGGTCACAATTGTGGACATCCATTCTCATTGGGTGGCCGATAGAGGGAGATAATGCACATGGATAGGCAGACCTGACCAAGGATGAGCTCTAAAGTTGTTTTTTGGGACAAGGTCTAGGATGCTGTTTTTCTCATCCCTATGGGGATGCAACTCCCACTTGAACGTGCTTTCTACATACTATGCCACTGGGAAGTTGTCAGTACTTGTACTGCTATTTCCATTTTAGATGAGGAATCTGAAATGAAGTGCCTTGCTCAAGGCCATGGAGTGGGTAAAGGAGTTACCTGGGACTACCAGTGAGATCTCTTGACTCTGAATCCAGGGTTCATTCTCATGCTCTGTGATGCCTTTCATAAATGTAGAGGGCTGGGAGCACCTTGGCCATTCGGACACCATGGAGTAGACAGACAACAGGTACAATCTGCCTCTTTAAGTCTGTGGATCTGTTTTAGAACCTCATAGCCTTCACTTGGGTAGAACAAGTCCCTAGGTAAAGTCTCAATAATATTCACAGTAAAAGTTTAAACAATTAATATTTTAAATTACAATAATACATGCTTATTGTTGACATTTTAGTAAATACACATATATGCATTTAAAGCACACAATTCCACCAACCAAATTATTTACATACTTTAATGCTATGTTCTTCCAGTTTTTCCTTAAGTATAAAATTCTGATATCTTTATGATTGTGTTAATTATTTTGTATCCTGAAGTTTCACTTGTTTATGATGATCTTGTTTATATAATTAAATTTTCTTAAAAATATTTTTAATGGTTTTGTAGTATTGGCATAACATAACCTCTTTAAATTGACCCCTAATTCTGAATATTTAGATTTTATATATATATATATATATATATATTTTTTTTTTTTTGTAGAGACAAATTCTTACTATATTGTCCAGGCTGGTCTGAAACTCCTGGGCTCAAGTAATCCTTCTGCCTTTGCCTCCCAAAGTCCTCAATTATAGGCATGAGTCACTGTAGCTGGCCTATTTCTAATTTTTGTTAGTATAGATTACACTTTTTTTGTTGTTGTTGTTGAGACGGAGTGTTGCTCTGTTGCCCAGGCTGGAGTGCAGTGGCACCATTTCAGCTCACCACAACCTCCGCCTCCTGGGTTCAAGCGAGTCTCCTGCCTCAGCCTCCCGAGTAGCTGGGATTACACGTGTATGCTACCATGCTTAGCTAATTTTTGTATTTTTAGTAGAGACGGGGTTTCACTATGTTGGCCAGGCTGGTCTCGAACTCCTGACCTTGTGATCTGTCCACCTCAGCCTCCCAAAGTGCTGGGATTACAGGCGTGAGCCACTGCGCCTGGCCCTAGATTACACTTTTAAAACAATATATTTACAGATATTTTTATACAACTGTATAGGAACCTTTATATAATTTTCCTAATATTTGCTTTGAAGAGATTCCTGAACTTTTTTTTTTTTTTGAGTTAAAAGAAATGAACATTTCGAAGATTCTTTGTACATTTCATCTTCACAACTTGTTTTAAACCTCTTCCATAGCTTCAAGCTATGGTCCTGCTTTCTGGTTCTATTCTTCATCTTACTCCCTGGATGCGATGCCTTCATGTTCTTGGCCTCCTTTCCTGACACTATCTACACACCTGTTTGTTATTCTGGGCTATAAATTTCCCAACCAAATCTGGCTTAGCTCTAGGTCCTGCTGGAATTATCTTCACTCCTCTTGTGGGAAATTGGATGGGAAGGAGAAATTGGACTCCTTTGTGAAAATTCCCTCTGCATATTCATCCAGTAAAAATGTATGAAATGCCCAGTGCCTGGCACTTCTGGAATTCTCTCCAAAGATGCCATCCTGTTCCCACACTGTCATGGGAACAATAAAGGGAACCGTGTGGCCTCCTGCCATCTGCGTGTCTCCATCCCAGGGTGAATGCTTGATTAGTGGGGTGGTACTGCAGACCCGGATCCTCAGGAGTCATCACTTTTCTTCTTGCCACAACTCTTCATTTGCTCAACACTGCCTTAATGGCTCAGTCACTTAAGAGTGCAGTCACTTAATAGCCCTTTCTATCAATTTTCCCATCTGCAGAATGGGGACTGTGATTCTGGGCTGACCGGGTGTTGTGAGCATTAATGAATGTTTTGAGGCATGTTGAGATCTGTAGATAAACAAACCTCAAGAAGTACAAAGTGCTAATGAGCCCGTTGCTGAGCAACTTGATTTGAGAGATTGCTTTCTTTCCCACAGAGGAGGAATCAGTTCCTAATCCCTGGGCACAGATGTTTTCCAGTTGCTTTTGGATGAACCAAAACAGTGGATTCCAAAGGGAATTTTCTCTGGACACATGCAGCTCTCAGGTTAATGGGAAGCTCAGAATTAGGTATAAAGCAACAACAGAGTAACTCCCAAGTTAGTTTGCCCAGTGACAGCACCACTTGATAGAGTTTCTTGGCACTTTCTGCAACAGTGTTTGCCTGAGTGTGGAATGTATACTACTGATGACACACAGATGACTTTAGATGGTGCGTGGATGAACTTTTAATAACTTTTCACAGTTATGCATTTTTTGGTGGTTATTTTCTATCTGTAGCAAGTGATACTGTTTTTTTTTTTTTTAAAAAATTCATTTGTCACAACAAGAATAACTCACATTTGGGCCGGGTATGGTGGCTCACGCCTGTAATCCCAGCACTTTGGGAGGCTGAGGCAGATGGATCATGAGGTCAAGAGATCGAGACCATCCTGGCCAACACGGTGAAACACTATCTCTACTAAAAATACAAAAATTAGCTGGGCATGGTGGCGCACACCTGCAGTCCCAGCTACTCAGGAGGCTGAGGCAGGAGAATCGCTTGAACTCAGGAGGTGGAGGTTGCAGTGAGCCAAGATCATGCCACTGCTCTCCAGCGTGGGTGACAGAACGAGACTCCATCTCAAAAAAAAAAAAAAAAAAAAAGAATAACTCACATTTGCTGAGGGCTTACTTTGTCCTGGGTACTGTTGTAAGTGCTTTACAGCAAAGTATTTAATTATCACAACAGCCTATCATTAGATATTCTCATTATCCCCTTTGTACACATGGGGATGTTGACACACAGAAACTTTAAGGAGTCTTACAAACTGTCTAAATTTACATAGCTGGCAAACAGCGGAGACGGGGTTTCTATCAGACAATTTTGGCTCCAGGGCCCATGTTCCTGTTAAACACCCTGTCATATTTCCTTTCAATATATTTGCATTTGTGGTACTGGTATAAAGGATATTTAAAAACAGATTATTTAAAGTTACAAAAGCATGTTGATTGGAATATAAATGATGTATAAAATCTGAGTTAAAAATAATGAGATGGTTTGAAGGTATGGTGGATATTGTGATGTTGGAATCAATGACTGAAGGGCAGTGTGCCCTAGAGGGTGGCCTGGTGACCACTGGGGCCACTATTCTCTTGAAGCTGGTTAAAAATCCAGATCTATGGACTCTCTGTGGGTGCACTTCAAGGATCTGTATTTATAACAAAGGCCTCAGGGCGTTTCCATATCATGAAGCTGTGACGCACCTGTTTCCCACACCCCCAATCCCTATCTGGGCCTAAGACAAACAACAACAACGACAACTGCTGATTGGTTGGGTGTTCCACTGGGTTGTCACTCTTTTGGCCTCATGTCAGGGAAAGGCAGAAGAGAAGGGACAGAGAGCTACTCTTTAGATGGCTAGAGACAGGCCTTATCCTAATCCTCACATTGAGGAAGGTGTGATTAGGCCCATTTTACAGATAAGGAAACTGAAGGTGAAAGAGGGTAAGTGACTTGGCAAGTGGTGGGGTCAAGAGTCAGACCTGGGCATGTGGGGTTCATCAGCCGAGCACTTTCCATTGTACCAGCCCTCCGAGGCCTGGCATTCAGGGTTAGTGCATCCCCAGACAAGCTGGAAGGGTACCCAAGTCAGGGCAGTGAGCTTGCATTTGGAGAACTGCGCTAACTCTTAATGCTGGAATTTAAAGCATGGTGTGATCTCGGCTCACTGCAACCTCCTAGGTTCAAGTGATTCTCCTGCCTCAGCCTCTGGAGTAGTTGGGATTACAGGCACCCACTACCATGCCCAGGTAATTTTTGTATTTTTAGTAGAGAAAGAGTTTCACTATGTTTGCCAGGCTGGTCTCAAACTCCTGACCTCGGATGATCTGCCCACCTTGGCCTCCCAAAGTGCTGGGATTACAGGTGTAAGCCACCATGCCTGGCCCATATTCTTTACCACTGTGTTCTACTGCATCCTAATAATAAAAATATTCTCATTTACTATGTGCTGGGTGTTACACAAATCACACCCGTATCTTTTTTCAGTTGTCTCACCTTAGACACTGGGCTCTCCAATACTCAGTAAAATGTGGGTGCCTCGTAGGAACTCAAGACCTATTTTCTAGCAATAAAGCAGCTATTGAATATCCACTATATGAATAGCCATGCTTATAATGGCAACACCAATGATAATGATGATTAAATTAGTCAGGGTTGTTGGTGGTCTGTTAGTCTGAGCGAGGAACTCTAGATCCTGTTACAAATACCATTGAACCTCACGGCCTTAATGGTTAAAGATGTATTTCATGGTTCAATGATAGTCGTGTGCCCATTTAGGGTGTCTCTTCTCCAAATGGTGATATGGGGATCTAGCTCTTTCCATTTTGTGACATTGTCTTCTTAACCAAGTGGCCTCCAAAGTCACTACGAAAGGGGAAGAGAATATGGTGATAGCTCAGTGCGTCTTATGATCACCCCATTGGTCAGGATGACACTACCCTGGCTGCAAGGAAGGCGAAGAAATGTGGTCTTGTGTGTTTGGGCAGAAGAGGAAATGAGGCTGGGAAGCATCTAGCTGGCTTTTGCCACTTTGCAAGCTACAGAAATGGACTCTGCCTACACTTCAAATTCCCTGGAAGTGTACTGGGTAGCTTACAGAATTGGTAGCAGGCTGGAGCACCAGCTGGAAATCCAGGGTGGCCGGGCAGCGGCAAGCACAGCCAAGGCCAGCCTCAAAGTCAGCATCAGAAGTACTGCTAGAATATTTCCACTGGCTCTGCGGATCACACCTCTGACTCCAGCTGGTGCTGGACTCTAGACATCATCCCTATAGTGAAAAATGTCTACACCCTTCCTGCATCTTTGAGCCAGCATCAGAGTTCCAGACAGACCATCACTCAGGCCCTCACCAGTGTCTTAGATTGAAGGGAGAGATCGAGTATTATCGCTCTCCATAGGCTTCCAAAGGGGAAGGTGCTGTGGGATATCCTAATACTAGTGGAATTCTCCTCAAATAGTCAGGGCTAATTGTTGGGAAGAAAAAAGAGTGAGAGTAGAAAAGAGAGAGGCAGCATGATATCTACTATATTTCAAGCCTGTTAAAAATTCACAAAGTGCTTTTTTATTGTTTAAATTTGCAGAACACTGGTGGGAAGTGGTCAAGCCAGTCCCCAGAGTGCATCAGGGACTTCATGTGTCAGTTTCCTGGTTTGTTTATTGGCTCATTTATTCATGGAGCATATATTGCATTCACTGTGTGCTGGGCTCTATACTGAATAGGACCAGGCTCTTATCCTAAAGGAGGTCTTAGACTAGTGACATTCAAACATGAGTTTCCAAGAGGCAGCAGGGCAGGACTGAGGACAGCAGATGGCCTAAGTCTGGGAACTGTACCAGGACAGGAATTGACAGATTATGTGTTTGACTTGAGTCTCAGGGAGGTGAAGTGACCTGCTCAAGTCTCATAACTAGTCAATCACTGACCAAGGACTCCAGCTGATGTCTTCAAGTTCACATTCAGAGGCCTCCCTCCACTCAGAGCAGTTCTATGCAAAGCAGAGGGGAGCACAGTAGCTTAGGGCAATGGGGAGATCATAGGCTTAGGGGTCCTGCATTTTCTAGCTGCAAGCTAGGTGACATTGGCCTAGAGTCACCTAACATCTGAGCCTCAATCTTTCATCTATACGATATGAATAATAACATGTACTTCCCAGTGTCACTGGGAACAAGCCTAAACAATGAAAGTGCCCTTTATAATGCCAGACACAGTAGGTGCTCAATGAAAGGTAGCTACATAGAAAGAAGAATGAGATAGAGTCACTGTCTTCAAGGAACTTGTCCTTTTCCTGAAAGGGGCTGGCTAGTGAAATAAGATCAGAGAGTGAAATTTACCTGCGTGTGAGAGAGAAGAAATAAATACAAATCCCTAGTAGCTAAGCTATAAATGCAACTGGAATTCAGAGAAGAAAAAACGCTGTGTGGGCAAGGGTCAAAGGCTCTGTGGCAGGACCAGTGAGGTCGCCAGGGTGGGGGCTTCGGTTCTGTAACCAGGCTCCGTGGGTTCATATCTGAATTCCATCTATCTTATCACCTCTGTGTTCTTGGGTGAGGGTAAGTTATTTAATTTCTTTAAGCCTCAGTCTCTTCTGCTTAAAATGAAGATAATTGTAGCACCTGCTTATTGGGTAATTCTGAGACGTTAATGAGAAAATCCACCTAAGGGGCTCAGTGCAGTGCCTGGCACTTAATAGTGCCATGAATATTATTCCTGTGGAACCAAGCCTTGACCAAAGAATATATAAGGCCTTCCCCATCGTAGTAGTTGCAAGGATTAAATGAGAGAATTTATGTCAGGCATCCAGCACAGTGTCTGGTGCACAGCAGGCATTCCTTATGCCCCTCGCCCTCCAGGGAAGGACAATGCTTTATGTTTCTTCTTGTCTCCCATGGCCCTCAGCACAGTATCTGGCTTGAGTTAGTTTTACCATGAAGTATTCAGCTGGGAGCTTGACAACAAGCTAGCAGTTGAAAGTAGGGCCATTTGAAGAAATAACATGAGTGAAAACAAAGCAGTGGAAATAGTCCAAATTATCAAGGAGTTTAAGAAGAACTTCTGGGACCATGGATGGAGCTGGAGGCCGTTATCCTTAGGAAACTGACGCAGGAACAGAAAACCAAATACTGCCTGTTCTCACTTATAAGTGGGAGCTAAATGATGAGAACACATGGACACATAGAGGGGAACAATGCACTCTGGGGCCTATTGAAGGGTGGGAGTTGGGAGAAGACCAGGAAAAATAACTAGTGGGTACTGGGCTTAACACCTGGGTGATGAAATAATCTGTACAACAAACCCCTATGATACAAGTTTACCTATGTAACAAACCTGTGCTTGTACCTCTGAACTTAAAAGTTGAAAAAAAAAAAAAAAAAAAGACCTTTCATTCTTTGTAAGGTCAATGAAGTTCTATTTGTTTCCCCCTGGTGGCCACCAAAAGCAAACACAGCTCAGTTTTTGGGAAAGGAGTCAGTGCTTAAGCAACAGGAACGGTCACAGGGCTCACCTGACCATCCTGAGCCACGCTTTGGCTGTGATTCAGCCCTGCAGAATGATTCATGACCCGTCTCAACTGCAGTGACTTGCTCCTGGTGACATTTCCCAAGGAATAACAAACAGTGTCGTAAGAACCAGCCTAGAAACTAAAGAAAGAGCTAGTTATTTCATCTCTTTTCTTTTTATCCAGCCGAATATTTTGAAACTCTGCCCTTTGACCTCCTCCTTCAGGGACAGTATCAAGAATTCTCCTCTTTCCTGTGTCATTTTGGACAATTAATCATATAACAGTAATGACAATATTTTGGGTGTTTATTCTCTGGCAGGCACTGTTCTAAGTTCTTTATACACTTAACTCATTCAATCTCCCAGACAACCATACAGGTATGTACTATTTTGACACCAATTTTTCAGAGGAAGAAACTGAGACCCAGTGAGAATACGTGACTTGCCCCAGGTCACGTAGCTAGTATGTGGCAGAGCCAGGTTTCAAACCCAAGCAACCCGGCTCCAGATACCATGTTCTTAACTCTGTGAATCAGCCTCCCAGGCCACGTGCTCTAGTGACAAATCTTGGGCCATTGCCTAGTATTGCTGGAATTTTGTGTGGCATAAATCACTCTTCTTACACTTTCATTAAAATGTGGCATAAATCACTCTTCTTACACAAATCATGGAGAGAAATGACTTTTTTTTTTATTTTTATTTTTTTAGAGACAGGGTCTTATCCTGTTGCCCAGGCTGGAGTGCCATGGTGCAATAATAGCTCACTGACTCACTGGACCTCAAACTCCTGGCCACAAGTGATCCTCCTGCCTCAGCCTCCCAAAGTGCTGGGATAACAGGCATGAGCCACTGGGATCAGCCAGAATGGCTTTTTAAGAGCACATTGGTGAGTACCACCCTCAGAGATTCTGATCCAGCTTGTCTGGGGTGGAGCCCAGGAATCTGCATTGTTCACAATGGTGCTCTCTATGGTAGTGGAAAGAGCATAGGTTTTGGGACGCCATCTTCTGTCACTGGTTCTTGGATCTTTGATGAGTCACTTTTAGCTCCCCCAATGTCTGTACAATTGGTGTCATGATTCTGACCTCATCGTAGTCATGGTAAGGCTGAAATGAAATGATTTATGTTAGTGTCTGGTAGATGATTTATTTTAGATGCTCCTGTCCTTGAGCCGGTGGGCTGACAGTGATCATCCTTAGTCACATATGACTTGTGAAATGTGAAATGGGACTTTTTGGGTCAGGAACAGATACCGTCTCCTCCTAGCAGCCACAACACAGTGACAAGAGCATCACTGACTTGGCCTGAGCTTTGGCACGATTACTTCAAACCTCTATTTCTCATCTAAGCAGTGTGGAAACCTGTGCTTCCATGAAGGGTTGTGGGGAAAGCCCTCATGTCAGGTTACACATGAGGAAGTGAGGTTTCATTCTGTCAGGCATTGTCTTTCTTGGACCGTCCGCATAGGGGCTCAGCTGAGTTCCAGCCGGGCCAGTGGCTGAGTGTGTGCAGGTCCGAGAAGATGTGAATTGTGTCCTGGATTTCTGGTAGGCATGCTCCCAGGACGGCAGGGCAGGGTGGGGAATGGCTCTCAGAAACCACAAAACCTTGTCCAAATACTCTGCGGCAGGGGATGCTACAGTTCTGTGTAAAAGACAAGGCCAAGTCACCCGGGGAGGCTCTGTGATGATCCCATTTGACCCTTTGGGGACACGTAGCAGGGGGTTGAGATTCTCTCTTCACTGAACAGAACAGGCAAGGAGGTAGCGGGCCTGCCTTTTGTGTTGTCTCCAAAAATGGAATCAATGATGCTCTCCTCTCTTTTGCTTGCCCCACATCTCTCTCTTCCTGCTTTGAGCACTTTGATATAGTCTCACTTTCTATCTATAAAGCCTGTCTGTGTCCTTACTCACTGCAATGACCTGAAATGCAGAAGCTGCTCCTGTGAAAAAAACCACTGGGGAGCCCACAGCAGTTCCATGTCATCCTCTGAGTCACCCTGGCAAGTGAAACCTGGGAAGGCTCATGGGGTTCACCTGGGCTGGCCACTCCCTCCAGGGCTGCTGTGTGGTCTGTGGCACTGTGGCCTCTGCTCTGGGTTTCCAACCAACATTTTCTTGCCTCTGCGCTCTGTGCTCTGGCTGGGATGTTTTCTCCTCTCTTCTCTTTCTGGATAACTCCCATTTTTCCATTAAGACCAAGCTTAAATGTCTTTCCTTCTTTTTTTTTTTTTTTTTTTGACACAGAGTTTCACTCTTGTTGCCCAGTCTGGAGTGCAATGGCGTGATCTTGGCTCACTGCAACCTCTGCCTCCTGGGTTCAAGCAATTCTCCTGCCTCAGCCTCCCAAGTAGCTGGGATTACAGGCACATGGGCGCATGCCACCACACCTAGATAATTTTTGTATTTTTTAGCAGAGATGGGGTTTCACCATGTTGGTCAGGCTGGTCTCAAACTCCTGACCTCCTGATCTCAGGTGATCCACCCACTTGGCCTCCCAAAATGCTGGGATTACAGGCGTTAGCCACCGTGTCTGGTCAAGACCAAGTTTAAATGCTCCTCTAAGAAATCTTTCCTGATTCTCTGCTTGGTTCCTTACCAGAATGCCAGTGTCTTTCCACTGTCACGTTTCCATAGCACCTGAAATGTCTTTATTAGTGCATGGATGCCATGGTGTTGCCATTATGTGTCTCCCACCAGACTGTAAGCCACTTGAGGGCAGGACCATATCTCAGCTCTCACGCAGCCTGAGCATCTGGCACATAGTAGGTGCTTTGGGAATATATTTTCCATGAATTATTCATGATATGGTTTGACTTCTGTCATGGATCCTACTCTGCACGTAGGTTTCATGCCCACTGGGTTGCTGGTCTTTGGATTCCAGCTGAGGGAAGATTCTGTTCTGTAATAACCTTAAAGGAAGCTTGCACAGTCTCTCCTATAATGTTGTTTTTACTGGGAGTTGATATTGTCCATCCCATTCTATTGAATAATATCCCTTGTTAGAAAGGGCATTTTGGCATGCCATTAGTAATGATAGCAAACCATATTTATATGGGTTAGAATTAGGTCCAGTTGTGAGTGATAGAAAACTCAAAATGACAGTGGCTTAAATAGCTATTTATTTCTCTCTCATGTAAATATCCACAGTTAATCTAATCCTGCCATGAAGGTTCTGCTCCACAAAGTTCTCAGGGACCTGCACCATTAGACCTTCTACTCCACTCTGCCCAGGGGTTAGCCACTGTACTCATGGCCCAAGATAGAGCTTCAGGAGTGACATTCACTTTCCAAACACAGATGGAGGAAGGTGGAAAGAAGGGGGCCCAGTGAGTGGGCCAGCTGTCTCTAAAAAAGTTTCCCAGAAGCAAAGGGAATCTTCCACATGATACTCTGTTTACATCCCATTGGCAGAACTTAGTCATATGACCACTCCTGATCTGCAAGAAAGTCTGGGAAATGTAGTCTTTATTCTGAACAGCCATGTTTCCAGCTGTGGAGGAAGGGGAATATGAAATTGAATTATAATAGCAGTCTTTGCTACTATATTTGCTTAGCACTTTACAAATCCTTTTTTATATTCATTATCTGGGCTGATACTCATATGGAAGACAGGGTAAGTAGCTTGTTTAAGGACACACAGGGTAAAAGCAGACTCAGAAGAATGGAGAGGTGTTTTGATGCTGCACCCTCACTGCTGTACTGTGTGACTTCTCACACTGAGCTGAAATTGGTTTCTTTCCAACTACCCATCAGTCCCAGTTGTGTCAGCTTGAGAGAAATGAAAGGAGTACAGTCTTTCTGCTGGGTAGTAAGTGACTCAGACACAAGGCCGTGGTGCATGCTGAATATCCTGCCCTCCACTGCCCCCAACAGGTTGCCTGGATTGCAAGACTACTCAATAAATAGTGAAATTGAAAAATCATTGTGGAATCTCAGTTTTTTTTTTTTTTGTCAAATAATGATAGCAGTGTATATTCTTATAGCATGTTACAGTAAGTGTTTACATCTCTGGTTTCCATTAGCTTCAGGGTTTATGGAGAAACTTATGGTTCATAAAGCCATACTGTTGAAGGTCTTTCCTTGGCAAACGCAAAGGGAATACTGGATGCAGCACTTTCCCGTGTGATTCCCCTTTAATCATCACTGAACATTTCAGAGTGTCTCAGTGCATTTAGTGTTACTATGAAGACATACCTGAGGCTGGGTAATGTATAAAGAAAAGAGGTTTATGTGGCTCATGATTCTGCTGGCTGGAAGGTTCAAGATTGGGCATCTCGTGAGGGCCTCAGGCTGCTTCCCCTTATGATGGGAGGTGAATAGGAGTCTGTGTGTGCAGAGATCACATGGTGACAGAGGAAGTGATGGGGGGGCAGGGAGGTGCCCAGCTCTTTTTAACATCTAGCCACTGCAGGAATGAGAAATCACTCATCCTCGAGGGAGGGCATTAATCTATTCATGAGGCGTCTGCTGTCATGACCCAAACACCTCTCCTTAGGCCACAGCTTCAACATTGGGGATCAAATTTTAACATGAGGTTTGGTGGGACAGAAGTCCAAACTATAGTATGGAGCTTGGGATTGTTATCCTCGTTTTAGAGATGAGAAATCTGAAATTTATTATTTATTTATTTTTATTATTATTTTTCAAGACAGAGTCTCACTCTGTCACCCAGGTTGGAGTGCAGTGGTGTGACCTTAGCTCACTGCAACCTCCACCTCCTGGGTTCAAGTGATTCTCCTGCCTCGGCCTCCCGAGTAGCTGGGATTACAGGCACGTGCCACCACACCCAGTTAATTTTTGTATTTTTAGTAAAGACAGAGTTTCATCATGTTGGCCAGGCTGGTCTTGAACTCCAGACCTTAAATAATCCACCTGCCTTAGCCTCCCAAAGTGCTAGGATTAGAAGTGTGAGTCACTGTGCCCAGTCGAAAACTGAAGTTTAAAGAGGCTTAATAACTTTCTATAAAGGGTGGAGTGCCCAACCCTACCTGCCTTACTCTGAATGGCTCTGGTCTTGGGAGTCCTCTGTTCTTAATCACTCCTTCGACATCAATGAGTTATCAATGATGCATGCAAAACGCTGTTTGGGAGACACCAAGAAGGATTAGCAATGTGATGCCTACTATTTTTGGAGTTGCAGGAAAAGCTAATGGCAGGACCAGCCAGTACTAGGGAGTCAGAAGAGGGTGGCTGCCTGTAGCCAGGAGTCGAGTAGCTCCTCTCCCCAGTGAAGAACAGGGAGGTGTAGAAGGTGCAAAAGTTAATACAGGAAGAATAGAGGAAGGGCCCTGCAAACTTTTAATACCCCTGTACCTTATTTTGTTAAGCTTATTATATAATACCAGAGCAGAATAGAAGGTAGACCCACGGGAATTCAAATCTTGGCTGTGCCACCTACTTCCTGGGCAAGTCATTTCCTCCTTCTGTGTCCATTTCCAAATCTTTGAAATTCAGTTAGAAACAGGACTTTAAAAACAGGGTTGTTGTGAAGATTTTATGAGATAATGTATAAAATAAGTTCTTACCAAGTATCAGCTATGATATTTATGATGACTATTTTAGAGTTATTAATTATACTATGAGGATTAAGGAACTTGGTAGAGGAATACAGTAGGTGCTTAAATGGTATCCTAAAATATTATTTAAAAATAAATGAAAGTAATGAGAATACCGCAATTACTTTTGCACCAACCTAATAATAGTAGGATATTTAAAGTTGCGATCACAGGAATCAGTGCAGACATGTCTAATTTTAACCAGCAGGTGGTGCTCATGTCGTGTTTAAATTCTGAAAAACCTTAAAAAGTACATACATATTCATATTTTCTATTTTTACCAGAAAAAGTGAGGAAAAAAAAAATCTCAAAAAAGGCCATTGTCTGTGCCATGGGGAAATAATTAAGGTATGTAAAACAGCTGATACAGTAATTAATAAGAGCAGTGACTGGAGAGTCTCAAAAAGATTTGCTGCAAAACTGCGGGAGTGTAATTGACCTCGCTGACGTAGGAAAAAAATCACAAGCTCACACATAGCAGGGAAAGGCTGTGCTTTCCCACCAGTAGATTTAGAACCAAACCAGGGGATCCTGGAGCTGTGCTGCTGAGCCACACCTGGGAAGACTTTGAAAAGGTAAGTTCGAGGAAGGCAGGGTCTCCAGTGCCCGTTTTTACCCATATTCCCAGGGCCTAAGGCATTAATCGTAGTAGATGCTCAATAAACATGTGTCAGGTGAATGAATGAACACCACAGCACATGCAGAGTTTTGAAATCCAGGCCTCAGTTTCCTCTCTGTAATCCTGGATAGACTTGGAGTTTCTGGGGTCTTGTCTCCGTTTGATGGTGTGGTCCTGGGCATCATCTTCTCTGAGTCTGGGTGGCATTTGTTTTCTATGTGAAATGAGAAGCTAGGAGTGGCTATTGTGACCCTGTATGGATTCTATATGGATACACCCTCCAAGTCAGGAGGAGAAGCATGAGCGTCGGCAGGAGCAGTCAAGTTTGTGCTTTTTTGGTTGGAGAATCTGCACAAGTCTTCCGGGAAGAAAGTAGAGGCTGTCTAGGGGTTACATGATCATCATCTAAATTCTGCTTCTGCCTGGACTTGCTGCATAATTTGAATGAGTGGCTAAACCTGACTGTTTCTCCTCTTTGAAGGAGCAACTGCCTGTTCATTTTTTGCTAGTATGGGTAATAGGATGACATGATTCTCAAGTGCTTTGTAGAAATAGAAATATATTCTAGGTGTTGAGTCTATTTCATGTGTTAGAGATAGCAAATAAAGGGCCATGGGAGACATGTCATTTGGATTTTATCTCTCATATATTCCTTATCTTGTTGCAGGGCAGGCAAGCCCCAAAACTGGGGCTTAGCCCAGGAAGGTTCTTGGCTTCACTTGGGAAAGAATTCAAGAGTGAGTCAGTGGTAGAAGAAAACAGTTTTGTCGAGGCAGTGGAATTATAGCTCTGTGCCTGCTCCTGCAAGCAGGGCTACCCCATGGACAGGGCTACCCCACAGGCAGTCTGTCAAGAGGAGAAGCTCAGGGGCAGTTCTGCAGTCATAGTTATACCCACTTTTAGTAACAAGCAAATTAAGGGGCAGATTATGCAGAAATTTCTAGAAAAAGGGTGGTAACTTCTGGGTGTTGCCATGGCATTGGTAAACTGACATGGCACTGGTGGGCATGTCTTATGGAGAGGGACTTTTCGCATTTTCCCTGTTTCAGCTAGTCTTCAGTCTGGTCCGAAGTTTGAGTACCCCCCTCCAGAGTTGCATCCCACCTTCTACCTCTATCTGACCCATTTTTCATATCAATCTGGGCCCCACCAATGAGTCTTTATTTTAAAGCACAAGCCTCCTCTTCTAACTCTTCCCAGCTGTGAGGCCCATTGAGGTGCACTGCTCAGATTTCCTTCAAGAGAATGTGCCGTAGGGAGCATAGTGGGTCAACAGCCCATGAGCTGTTGTGAGTATACATGTGTGTGAGTATACACACAACACACAAACACACATTTCCCTTGGCGGTGATGGTTCAGTGTTTGCAAATTCAGTGTTTGCAACAACTTTATAGAACATAACTATCATGAAGAAAGAGAGTCGATTGTATCTCAGGATCATTGAGGGGCCCAAGAAAGAGCACTCCTTTTTATCACTCAGGTTCTGAACTGATTGACTAAGATATGGAGACCAAATGCCACCTTTATTATTGGCGATCAGTGGAGGCTGCAGCATAGAGCCCAAACGGCTTGCGTATTTCCCATCCACAGTCTTGTCTTCACAAGGTAAATTTTGTTCTGCAGAGCAGTCCACACTTTCTCAAGTCACTGCTGCCTACAGGTCTGGGTGGAGAGGGAAAGACAAAGGGACCAGTGACCCTCACTCACCACCTTTGATGAATTGTCTCCTCCCTATTGAGAAATATGGACCAATGACTGTTGTACATGGACTGGGAAATCCATTCCACCTCTATGGGGAGGGTAAGTGGCAAGAAGCCAGAAATATTTGGGGAAAAATTGCTTCTCATGACAGAAGATGTAGGGAAGGTGCACTTCCATTTACCACATCAGAGGAAGGTACAAGCCCAGTTGTGGGTTTAGGGGATGAGTCGGGGGTTCCCTTCTGTCAGTGCTCAGTGATGACAGCAGTTCTGATCTTTGATCTCTAACATGCAATCAAGGTGTCCTGCTGGGAAGGTGATCAAAGATGTTCTGGCTAGTTTCTCCTTACTGGTCATTTGTATAGAAGCACACACCTTGACTGCAAATAAAAATAATTCCTGGCCAGTTATTTCTCAGTCAGTTTGAAGCTGTGATGAAATTGCCCCACCAATGGTTTGCAGTAAGTGGCAGAAGGGAGGACACCAGCTGTTGATTAGACCTCAGGTGACAGAGAAAGCTGGCATCGGCTGCAGGCACCACAGCCTTGGTTGGCATTCTATGCAAGCAGGGAACTAGGGCATGAAGATTGACAAGCATCATCCAAGGAGCAGGCAGTTCCAGAGAAACAATTCATCTTTGTTCTTTTTCTTTTGCAGAGAGATCTTCATGGTAGCTTTTTAAGGCCAAGCACTAGAGCTGTTCCCTTGGTTACAAAGGCTTACTTACTAGGGCAAAGGTGGGGTGCAGGTGGCACCTGTAGGTATTCACAATGGCAAATTGCAAGTGTATGCATATTATATATAATGTCTTAGGGCTGCCAGCAAATTACCACAAACTGAGTGGCTTAAAACAGCAGACAAAGTCAAGGTGTTGGCAGGGCCATGATCTTTCTGAAGGCTCTAGCAAATTCTTCTTCCCTCTTCTTAGCTTCCTGTGGTGGCTGGAGATCCTTGGTGTTCCTCAGCTTGTAGATACAACACTCCAATCTCTGCCTCCATCTTCACATGGCCATCTCCTCTGTGTCTCTGTGTTCAAATTTTTATCTTCTTGTAAGTACATCAATCATTGGATTAGGACTCATCTTAATCCAGCATGACTTCATCTTAACTTGATTATATCTGCAAAGACCCTATTTTCAAATAAGGTCACATTCACAGATTCTAGGTGTACATGAATTATGGGGAGACCCTATTCAACATAGCATAGTGCATATTTTGAGCTTTGCAGACTTCCAGTACTCTCCACTTCCCCTATTACTGCCTTAACTTAAGCTCCATGAACTCTCCAGTGCTATAAGAGTCTTTAAATACTTTCATATCCTTTATTGTATCTGATTCTGTCAACAACTCAAAACTACATTATTTTTCACATTATCTGAAAGAAACTGAGGCTCAGAGAGGCAAAGTTACTTTCAGAAGGCCACACAGCTTGTGTGTGGCAGGAACAAGTTTATCTGGTGCTGTGCTCATGCCATACAGCACCTGTAACTTTGAGCTAAAAAAGCAGCATAATTCTTTCATTGCCTCCCAAACCTCTTTTACTAATGAAGGAAAAAACCTTTCTATTTTATAACTCAAAGTTGTTTGGCAATGTTTCCTTTGCAGAGAACCATCAATTAATCAATCATCCAATCTGTGAAATAATATTTACCATGTACTGTGTTTGAGAGCGCCTGCTAGCCCCTGAGGACAGAGTGGTGAGTAAGAGACACATTTTTAACCTCATGGAGTCTACAGTCTAGCAGTAAAGGAGTCATACATGCAAACAAATATGCAGATCAGTAGGTACTTGCAAATTGTGATGGTTATTGGGGAGAAATGACAGCATAGAAATCTAGTTTAGACAGGGGTTGTGGTCACTAAAGACTCTGGAAATGTGATGTTGAAACAGAGATCTGAGGGATGAACGGATTTTGCCAGGTGAAGAGAGGCACGGAATGTTCCAGTCAGGGCAAACTGCCAAGTGTGGGAAGAGCTTGGTGGTTTGAGGGCTGGAGCTTGTAGGGCAAGCATGGAATAAGGAAGGCAGAAGAAGAGTAATTTTAGAAGTACAGCTGAGAGACGATGAGGGCTTGGGTATTGGGAAAGGAGATGCCAAAAAGGGGAGGGGCTTGAGAGCTATTGGAGAAGGAACCACAAGGGTGAAGGTGCTTCCCTGTCTCCTGGCACAGAGATGCAGGCTTCTGACCAGTGTGGTGACTTTCCTTTCCATCCATGGCTCAATTTACCATACACATCCCAGATGGTTTCAGATGGGAGTGTCCTGCATCCTGCCCACAGCTTTGGAGACCTGTTCATGATTGTGCAGTGACTCTATAGTCTGCTGACTGAGGTCACTGTCTGAGTTAGCCATCAGGGATCATGACTGCTGTCAGATGAAACCAGTTAGAGCCACAGCCTACAAACCCGGGGCAGCCCATCTATGTTTCATTCATTCCTAAACATGAACAGATTTCACACAGCTGTTCTCATCAGGTTGAAAATCTCTCCCGTCCTGGTGGAAAGAGAGGGCATGGAGAAGAAGCCATCTGTTTCTTAGCCAGACACAACATGGCTTGGGCTATTTCGATATTTCTACGTAGGTATTCCAACTGTAGGTAGGTCAACCTGTGTACAATTGGCCCTTGAACAATGTAGGGGGTTAGGGCGCTGGCCCCTCGTGCAGTCAAAATTCTCCATATAACTTTTGATTTCCCCAAAATTTAACTACTAGTAGCCTGTGGATGACCAAAAACCTTACCAATACCTCTGATGGGACTCCTCGGTGGCCCTTTGGGCCTGCCCACTGAGCAACAGGGGAAATCAAAGTGCCTTCTGACTGGGATCAGTTCAGGACTTTGCAGGTGAGTGATTGTGAAAACCCAGGAATTTTTAGAAATGAGAGAAAAGGACCAAGAAGATCTTTGAAGTTTAATATATATTTTCTGCTAGTGTCTTAATCCAAGAGGCCATGACTAGTAGTGTGTCTGTATATGTCTGTTTATGTGTGTCTGAGTGTGTCTGCCTATATGTGAATGGGGATGGAAGCCGAGAGTAAGAAGCCATTACCTTTAGAGCTTTCCTGAAATATCCTTGCTGAGAATTGGATGCAGAGACAATAATCTTTGTTGAGCACCTGCTATGCTCCAGGCACTCTGTGGGGCATGCTCATCTATATTATATTTTGGATTTTTTTCTGGATCCTTGATATAGTTTGAATGTTTGTCTTTTCCAAACCTCAGGTTGAAATTTGCTCCACAGTGTTGGAGTTGGGCCCTTGTGGGAGATGTTTGGGTCATGGGGGTGGATCCCTCATGAACTGATTAGCGCTCTCCCTCAGGGTGAGTGAGTTCTTGCTCTACTAGTCCCTGTGAAAACTGATTGTTAAAAAGAGCCTGACATTTCCATCCCACCCTCTCTCTTGCTTCCTCTCAAATTTCCAGCTATCAAAGCTGTGAGCCAAATAAACCTTTTTTCTTTGTATTTTATCCAGCCCCAGGTATTTCTTTATAGCAACACAAAATGGACTAAGACAATCCATATGCAGCCTAAGGAAGGAGGAAATAGGATTCTATTTTACAGATGGGGAAACTGAGGTTGAATGAGTTGAAGTGGGTTGCACTTTGCACTCACCTCAGCCACTGCTCTCTCGCTGTGCTGTAATGCCTGCTGCGATTGCTCACCTGCCTTCTGCACCAGGCTTCTGGCCCTTGAGGGACCTTTTTCTTTGTGTTCCCAGTGGCTCTAACACTGTGCCTGGCACGTAGTGGATACTTGCTGCATTTTTTAAGTGGATATTTTGTTGAAAGTTTGATGAATGCAGAAAAGTGCACAGATCATAAGTATACAGCTTAATGAATTTTTACAAAGGAACGCGCCCTGTAACAAGTACCCAGATAAAGAAGAACAACTATTATTTTAGAAGCCTCCATAAAGCCCTACTCCAGTCACCAACTCCTCCCCTTATCCTGCCAATGGTAAACCAGTATCCTGACCTTTAACCCCATAGATTAGTGTTGCTTTTTTCAAACTTTGTATGGATAAAATGATGTATACATTCTATATTAAGTTTGCTTGTTTATTTTCTCTACTGTAGAGTATTTCATTCTATATATAAACTATAATATATTTGTCCATTCTACTCATTTGGGTTGTTTCTAATTTCTGGTTGTTATGAATAGGGCTGATATATGTATGTTACATAGATGTATCTACCTACCTACTGTTGACCCTTGAACAATGTAGGAGGTTAGGGCACTGGCCCCTTACGCAGTCAAAAATCTTCGTATAACTTTTGACTTTCCCAAACTTTAACTACTAGTAGCCTATGGATGACTGAAAGCCTTGCCAATAACATAAGCAGTTAAGTAACACCTAGTTTTATATGTTATATATATATTATATACTGTATTATTACAATACAGGAAGCTAGAGAAAATATTATTAAGAAAATCATAAGACAGAGAACATATATTTCCTATTCATTAAGTGGAGGTGGATCATTATGGAAGTCTTCATCCTTGTCTTCACATTGAGTAGGCTGAGGAGGAAGAGGAGGAGGAAGAGGTTGTGTTGGTCTTGCTATCTTGGGATGGCACGGGCAGAAGAAAATCCACATATAAGTGAACCTACTCAGTTCAAACCCATGTTTTAAAAGGTATATATATATATATATATATATATATATATATATATATATATATATTCTAATAGAGGTCTTTTGGTCAAAATGCACAATAAATATTTGAAGAAAGAATAATGATTTACTGCTTAAAGAAATCACTCATAAAGTGTTTTATAAGTTATATGATTTGGCTGTGTCCCATCCAAATCTCATCTTGAATTTTCACATGTTGTGGGAGGGACCTGGTGGCAGCTAATTGTATCATGGGGACAGGTCTTTCTCGTGCTGCTCTGTGATAGTGAATAAGTCTCACAAGATCTGGTAGTTTTAAAAAGAGGAGTTCCCCTGCACAAGCTCTCTCTCTTTGCCTGCTGCCATCCATGTAAGATGTGACTTGCTCTTCCTTGCCTTCTGCCATATTGTGAGTCTTCCCCAGCCACATGGAACTGTAAGTCAAATAAACCTCTTTCTTTTGTAAATTGCCCAATCTTGGGTATGTCTTTATAAGCAGCATGAAAACAGACTAATACAGTAAATTGGTACCAGTAGAGTGGAGCACTGCTGAAAAGATACTTGAAAATGTGGAAGCAACTTTGGAACTGGGTAACAGGCAGAGGTTGGAAGAGTTTGGAGAGCTCAGAAGAAGACAGGAAAATGTGGGAAAGTTTGTAACTTCCTAGAGATTTGTTGAATGGCTTTACCCAAAATGCTGATAGTAATATGGATAATAAAATCCAGGCTGAGGTGGTCTCAGATGGAGATGAGGAACCTGTTTGGAACTGGAGTAAAAGTGATTCTTGGTATGTTTTAGCAAAGAGACTGGTGGCATTTTGCCTCTGCCCTAGAAATTTGTGGAACTTTGAACTTGAGAGAGATGATTTAGGGTATTTAGAGAAAGAAATTTCTAAGCAGCAAAGCATTCAGGAGGTGACTTGGGTGCTGTTAAAGGCATTCCATTTTATATGGAAAGCAGAGCATAAAAGTTTGGAAAATTTACAACCTGACAATGTGAAAGAAAAGAAAATTTAATTTTCTGAGGAGGAATCTAAACTGGCTGTAGAAACTTGCACAAGTAATGAGGAGCTGAATGTTAATCCCCAAGACAATGGGAAAAATGCCTCTAGGGCATGTCAGAGTTCTTCACAGCAGCCCCCCTCCTATCACAGGCCCAAAGGTCAAGGAGGAAAAAGTGGTTTCTGGGGCTGGGCCCAGGGTTCCTTCTCTGTGTACAGTCTAGGAACTTGGTGCCCTGTGTCCCAGCTGCTCCCAGGGGCCAATGTAGAGCTTGGGCTATGGCTTTAGGGGATGCAAGCCTCAAACCTTGGCAGCTTCCATGTGGTGTTAAGCCTGTGAGTGCACAGAAGTCAAGAATTGAGGTTTGGGAACCTCTGCCTAGATTTCAGAAGATGTATGGAAACACCTGGATGTCCAGGCAGAAGTTTGTTGTAGGGGTGGGGCCCTCATGGAGAGTCTCTGCTAGGGCAGTGCAGAAAGAAAATGTGGGGTCAGAGCCCCCACACAGAGTCCCTACTGGGGCACTGCCTAGTGGAGCTGTGAGAAGAGGGCCACCGTCTTCCAGACCCCAGAATGGTAGATGCACTGACAGCTGTGCCTGGAAAAGCTGCAGACACTCAATGCCAGCCTGTGAAAGCAGCCAGGAGGGAGGCTGTATCCTGAAAAGCCACATGGGTGGAGCTGCCCAAGACCATGTGAACCCACCTCTTGCATCAGTGTGACCTGGATGTGAGACCTGGAGTCAAAGGAGATCATTTTGGAGTTCTAAGATTTGACTGCCCTGATGGATTTCAGACTTGCATGGGCCCTGTAGCCCCTTTGTTTTGGCTAATTTCTGCCATTTGGAATGGCTGTATTTACCCAAAGCCTGTATCTCCATTGTATCTAGGAAGTAACTAACTTGCTTTCGATTTTACAGGATCATAGGCGGAAGGGACTTACCTTGTCTTGGATGAGATTTTGGGCTGTGGACTTTTGAGTTAATGCTGAAATGAATTAGGGCTTTGGGGGACTGATGGGAAGGCATGATTGGTTTTGAAATGTGAGGACATGAAATTTGGGTGGGACCAGGGGCAGAATGATGTGGTTTGGCTATGTCCCCACTCAAATCTCATCTTGAATTTCCTTGTGTTGTGGGAGGGACCTGGAGGGAGGTAATGGAATCATGGGGACAGGACTTTTCCATGATCTTCTCATGATAGTGAATAAGTCTCATGAGATCTAATAGTTTTAAAAAGAGGAGTTCCCCTGCACAAGCTCTCTCTCTTTTCCTGCTGCCATCCATGTAAGACATGACTTGCTCTTCCTTGCCTTCTGCCATGACTGTGAGGCTTCCCCAACCATGTGGAACTGTGAGTCCTATTAAACCTCTTTCTTTTGTAAATTGCTCGCAGGCTTGGGTATGTCTTTATCAGCAGCATGAAAACAGACTAATACAATAAGTGAGGCCCCCAAATCCTTCATATAGAAGAAGTTCATGGGAGTTTGGGAGAGAGGGGGGAGATGTAGGCAGTTCCCAGGAGGGAGTCCTTCAATGAGCAAGTCTGCAGGGAAAGGATATCCTGGAAAGGCAGGAGTGCAGTGGAGGACAGGGCTGGGGGGAAGCTGGAGGCTTGCATGGCCAACACCAAGTTTAGTCTTTATATGATGGGCAGGAGGGAGTTGTAGATGGCTTTGGAGCTGAAGAGCATGATTCATTTTTTTTCATTTACTTTTTTAAAAATAGAAATTAGATTGTCTGTTGTTGCCAGAGTGATTTGGGGGAAAATGACAGAAGTCAGGGAGCCAGGGTAAGAGGCAGCTGCACCTGTTCACTTGTGTGTTAATGACATTGTTAGTGTGATGGAGAAGACCTGCTGAGCACAACACTGGGAAGAAAATCTTCAAACACCAGTTACAAAAAGGGAGGCCAGGAAAAGTCATCTGTAAATGTGACTGTAAGGGTTTGAGCTTGTAAAAAAATGGGTCCAGGGCAGGTGGGTTAGTAAATTTAGGGAAGTGAGAGGAGTTTGAGGACTGCCACCTATGGTTTCTATTTCCTCAGTGACATTGAGGTGAGGTTATCAATCAGCTGAGGGTGAGCAGGGAAGTTCAGTGGAGTAGGAGAAATGAAGAAGCAGAATCAAGTATAAAATAATGGATTCTGAATAAAACACGAAGAATTATATGTACCTAGGTAAAAGATTGGGAACCCCTGGAATAAATCCTTGTTGTTTGCAATCATTAGTAAACAAAATATTGCCTTTCTTTCCAATCTTTCCAGTCTGTCATTTGCAGCATTTTTAATGTGAAATTTCTTGGTTCCTTTCTATCCTGACTGTTTGAAGTGTGAATGTTAGCTGGTTTACCTGCTGTGTCTGTTTTACCGTTCTTTTCAAATAATCAGCTTTTGGCTATTTTTTTTCTCTGTTTTGTATTTTTGTTTCCAATTTACTAACTTTTCCTCTTGTCTTTAGTATGTATTTTCCTCTACTTCTGTGGATTTATTTTGTTGTTAGTTCCCTAAATGTTTGCAAGCTTATCTCATTAATTTTCAATCTTCCCTCTTTTCTAATGTAATATTAAAGGCTATAGTTTCCCTCTAAGTACCACTTTAGGTGAATTCTGCAAGCTCGATGCAGTGTTTTTGTTGTCATTTAGTTCTAAACATTTTCTGATTTACATTTTGATTTATTCTTTGATCTTTGAAATCTTTAGAGGTGTAACTAAACATTTCTGAATATGATTATCTTTTGCCTTTGTTTTTAAGTTAGCTGCATCGTGCTTGAGAGTGCTTGGTCAGTAGGATTGTCTCTCTTTTTGAGATGTTAGCAAACATTGATGACCACCATCCAGATCAGAGGTCAGCAAACTGTGGTGGCCCATTAGCCAAATCCTGACCACTGCCTGTTTTTGTAAGTAAAGCTTTATTGCAATGCAGCCATACCTATTCATTTGTGTATTGTTTATGGCTTCTTTTGAGCAGAGGTGAGTAGTTGCCACAAAGACCATTTAGGCCTGTGAAGCCTAAAATACTATCTGGCCTTTAACAAAAACCTTGTCAACTCTTGGACTGGATCTGTCATTGTAGTAGGGTTGCAAAATGGTGATTCTATATTTCTTCTATACTCCAGTTCTATAACCTTTCTTCATTTACTAGATGGGGTCATTTAATAATGAGATATTTTCCCCATTGATTATTTGGTTACCCTTAGGTATTGTTTGCATGAGAAAGGCAGGATGGATGCTTGAGTTTTTCCTTTTTCTTACTAGTTTTCTAAAAATAGAAGTTGATGGCTGGGCATGGTGGCTCATGCCTGTAATCCCAGCACTTTGAAGGCTGAGACAGGTGGATCACCTGAGGTCAGGAGTTCGAGACCAGCCTGGCCAACATGGCAAAACCCTGTCTCTACTAAAAATACAAAAAAAATCAGCTGGGTATGGTGGTGGGTGCCTGTAATTCCAGCTACTCGGGAGGCTGAGGCAGGAGAATCACTTGAACCCAGTAGGCAGAGGTTGCAGTGACCCGAGATCGTACCATTGCACTCCAGCCTGGGCAACAAGAGCGAATCTCCATCTCAAAAAAAAAAAGAAGAAGAAGAAGTTGATTTCCTTATTATTATTATTATCATTATTATTATTATTATTATTATTATTATTTTGACAGAGTCTGATGCTGTCACCCAGGCTGCAATGCAGTGGCACCATCTCAGCTCACTGCAACCTCCACCTCCCAGGTTCAATCGATCCTCCTGCCTCAGCCAGCTGAGTAGATGGGATTACAGATGTATGCCACCAAGCCCAGCACATTTTCTATATTTTTATTAGAGACGAGGTTTCATCATGTTGGCCAGGCTGGTCTCAAACTCCTGGCCTCAAGTGATCTGCCTGCCTTGGCCTCCCAGAGTGCTGGGATTGCAGGTTTGAGCCACTGTACCCGGTCAAATTTGACCATTTAAAATTACCATTATAGGACTGGGTGTGCTGGCTCACGCTGTAATCTCAGGGGTTTGGGAGGCTGAAGTGCAAAGATCTCTTGAGGCCAGGAGTTTGAGACCAGCCTGGGCAACATATTTTTATTATGAAAATAAATAATTTTGTCTTATTTAAAGTAAAATAAAAAGTTATTTTAACTTTATTTTATTTAAAAATAAACACCATTATCATTATGATATATTTGAGATGTCACTTAATTGCAGTTTTGCTTACATGTTTGCTAATAGAGTTTATGTTTTGATATTGCAAATGTATTTTCTATGTTTCCATCCATTGCAGTTATCCTTACTGATGCGTTTTCAAATTGTCCCAACTTTGGCCAGTGGAAACCTCTTCAAATGGGATCCTGAATCCTTTCGATGTTGTGTCTGGAATTGGTGGGTTCTTGGTCTCACTGACTTCAAGAATGAAGCCGTGGACCCTCGCGGTGAGTGTTACAGCTCTTAAGGTGGCGCGTCTGGAGTTTGTTCCTTCTGATGTTTGGATGTGTTCGGAGTTTCTTCCTTCTGGTGGGTTCGTGGTCTCACTGGCTCAGGAGTGAAGCTGCAGACCTTCGTGATGAGTGTTACAGCTCTTAAGGCGGCGTGTCTGGAGTTGTTCGTTCCTCCCAGTGGGCTCGTGGTCTCGCTGGCTTCAGGAGTGAAGCTGCAGACCTTCCCGGTGAGTGTTACAGCTCATAAAAGCAGTGTAGACCCAAAGAATGAGCAGTAGCAAGATTTATTGAAAAGAGTGAAAGAACAAAGCTTCCAGAGTGTGGAGAAGAACCCAAGCAGGTTGCCACTGCTGGCTAGGACAGCCTGCTTTTATTCTCTTATCTGGCCCCACCTACATCCTACTGATTGGTAGAGCCGAGTGGTCTGTTTTGACAGGGCGCTGATTGGTGCATTTACAATCCCTAAGCTAGACACAAAGGTTCTCCAAGGCCCCACCAGAATAGCTAGATACAATGTCAATTGGTGTATTCACAAACCCTGAGCTAGACACAGGGTGCTGACTGGTGTATTTACAAACCTTGAGCTAGATACAGAGTGCCGATTGGTGTATTTACAAACCTTGAGCTAGATACAGAGTGCCGATTGGTGTATTTACAATCCCTGAGCTAGACATAAAGGTTCTCCAAGGCCCCACCAGAGTAGCTAGATACAGAGTGTCAATTGGTGCATTCACAAACCCTGAGCTAGACACAGGGTGCTGACTGGTGTATTTACAAACCTTGAGCTAGATACAGAGTGCCGATTGGTGTATTTACAAACCTTGAGCTAGATACAGAGTGCCGATTGGTGTATTTACAATCCCTGAGCTAGACATAAAGGTTCTCCAAGGCCCCACCAGAGTAGCTAGATACAGAGTGTCAATTGGTGCATTCACAAACCCTGAGCTAGACACAGGGTGCTGACTGGTGTATTTACAAACCTTGAGCTAGATACAGAGTGCCGATTGGTGTATTTACAAACCTTGAGCTAGATACAGAGTGCCGATTGGTGTATTTACAATCCCTGAGCTAGACATAAAGGTTCTCCAAGGCCCCACCAGAGTAGCTAGATACAGAGTGTCAATTGGTGCATTCACAAACCCTGAGCTAGACACAGGGTGCTGATTGGTGTGTTTACAAACCTTGAGCTAGATACAGAGTGCCGATTGGTGTATTTACAATCCCTGGGCTAGACATAAAGGTTCTCCACCTCCCTACCAGACTCAGGAGCCCAGCTGGCTTCACCCATTGGATCCTGCACCGGGGCTGCAGGTGGAGCTGCCTGCCAGTCCCGTGCCGCCATGCGCCTGCACTCCTCAGCCCTTGGGTGGTCGATGGGACTGGGCACCGTGGAGCAGGGGGCGGCGCTCGTCAGGGAGGCTCGGGCAGCACAGAAGCCCGTGGATGGGGTGGCAGGCTCAGGCATGGCGGGCTGCAGGTCCCGAGCCCCGCCCCGCGGGAAGGCAGCTAAGGCCTGGTGAGAAATCTAGCGCAGCACCGGTGGGCTGGCACTGCTGGGGGACCCAGTACACCCTCCGCAGCCACTGGCCTGGGTGCTGAGCCCCTCATTGCCCGGGGCCGGCAGGGCTGGGGCTACTCCGAGTGCGGGGCCGCCAAGCCCACGCCCACCCGGAACTCCAGCTGGCCCGCAAGCGCCGCACGCACCCCGTGTTCCCGCTAGCGCATCTCCCTCCACAGTTCCCTGCAAGCTGAGGGAGCGGGCTCCGGCCTTGGCCAGCCCAGAAAGGGGCTCCCACAGTGCAGCAGTGGGCTGAAGGGCTCCTCAAGTGCCGCCAAAGTGGGAGCCCAGGCAGAGGAGGCGCCGAGAGCGAGCGAGAGCTGTGAGGACTGCCAGTGTGCTCTCACCTCTCAATGTGACCCCTGTAATCTTTGATAACATTTTTGCTTTCTGGTATAATGTGTTCCAGGCTCATCTTCTATATTTCTTTCCCCAAACCTGATAACCATTTTGTCTTTAACTGGAGAATTTAGTCCACATTTACTTTGGGTTCCGATCTATTTGGATTTGGTCCTATCACTTCACTTTTCTATTTGCATTGTTATGCTTTTTTTCTAAATCCCTTTCCCTATCTTTTAGTTTGGTTGCCTTTTCTTTAGTCTTCCCTTTCTCCTCTAACCATTTGGAAGTTATTTTGTGTTTTTAATATTTTAGTGTTTACCCTTAATTTTAACATGCATCTTAACTAAACATACACTTATGTTATATGTCTGGACTCCTCCTGAAAAATGCAAGGAGCTGCTTTAACCCTGGGTTTCTCTCCTTTTGTCTTATGTGTTATTGTTGTCTACTATTTACTTTTGACTTTGTTTTTATTTCAAATTAATCAACAGGGTTTAATTGATTAATTGATTTATTGTTGACTTGCAAATGCTGGATTGGATGTGCCCACTTTTTAAAGATCAATTTCCTTGTTTTCTATTCTTTCTAGACCCTTCGTTTTGATTTTAATTTCCTTTTAAAGGAAACACATATGTTAGCAATTTTTTCAGTGAAAATCTGTTAGTGATAAATTCTTTCAGATTCCTCCCTTTTAAAAAAGTCTTTAGCTCGGCCTCAGGTCTCCACCTGTCTTCTGTTAGCCTCATCCTCTCTGCACCTGCTGGCAAAGATGTCTGCAAACTTGTGTTGTCTTCACAGCCGATGATTGCGGAACACTTGTTTCCTGATTATTTTTCTGACCAGGCTTTGATTACTTGGCGCAAGTCACAAGCTTATCTCTCAATCCATCACTTAGCCCAAGATGGAAATGTCCCGCTTGGCCACAGCTGGGTGACCTGCCTTCTGAAGCCTAGGGATGAGGGTAGTGCCACCAGAACAACGTGGCTGAGTGTGATGGAGAGGTGGCCCTCCAAGGAGCTGCTGGGGTGACCACAACATCTACCCACTAGGATGATCATATCAGAGATGGCTAACATAACAGGGCAAAGTTTTGTTGCAAGTGTCTTCTCTAAAAGTAAATGAACAGTTTAGTATTGAGTTAGACAAGCATTGGAATCCATAAAAAAAGAACACCAAAGTGTGAATTCAGTGCCCATTCCCTGCTACCTCCCCAGTAATCCATCCAAGTGGAGGAAGCCCATGAGGGTTTGAGACAGCAGGTAGCTCCACTTCTTGAACATCCCTGCAGGAGACAACTTTCACGGAGGAGTGCAGTGAGCTGACCACCGTGGGCCCTTGGAATGCACTGCAGCGTTGGAGCAGCAGCCAACAGCGAGCATGGAGTGATCCCTAGGGCTGGCCATTTCTAACCAGTGCTGGTTTCCTTTCCAGGCCATCTTTGTCCTAGGGTGCCCCACTGGGCTGAGTACACCTTCTCACAGATGCACTACAGTTTGAGGCTCTTCTTACCTGATTTTCTTTCTTCTCCTCTCGCCTTAACAGATGTCACACCTGAGACATGGGCTGAAGTCTTCTTCTACCTACATCTGCTCTTTCTACCCTGTAACTCAAGCTACTTTTCCCTCCTATAAATCTCTCACACTGCTAACTCTGTTTTGGTGTCTCCTTCCTGGAGGACCTGAACCGACATAGGACCTCTCTTAGCAGCCGCCCATTTTCTTCCTTTTCCTTTTTCTCTTTTCCTCTTTTTAAAAGTCCTTGCCTTTACTCCATTTTTTCACTCTCTGTTCTTCCTCTTCTACCTATGAATCACACAAATGCAATAACTGATTTTATGAGAGGACAGAAGTATGGCTCAATGCATGCTAAAACATTTCCTCTTGGAAGCTGTTATTATTCAATATTCTCTAGAGAAACAGAACCATTAGGGTGTGTGTGTGTCTCTGTGTGTGTGTGTGTGTGTGTGTGTGGAGAGAGAGAGAGAGAAAGTGAGAGAAAGATATATTTTAAGGAACTGGTTCATGCAACCATAAAAGCTAGCAAGTTCGAAATCTGCAGAATAAATGAGCAGGATGGAGATCCAGAGAAGCGCTGAGGTTGCAGTTGAAGTCTGAAGGCAGCCTGAAGGTAAAACCCTCTCTTTCTCGGGGGAATCCTCAATCTGTTTTCTTTTAATGCCTCCCACTGATTGGGTGAGGCCCACTCACATGATAAAGGGTAATGTACCAGAGTCTACTGATTTAAATGTTCATTTCATCTAAAAATCACTTTACGGCAACATTCATACTGGTGTTTGACCAAAAGTCTGGATACCATGGTCTAGCAAGTTTGGTATATAGAATTAACTATCACGGAGGCTTGGAGGTCTCTTGTAGAGCAGGAGCACAGTCAGACTTGGAGTAGAGGGGCAGTAGAAATGTGGAGAGTGGGGGGACATTCAAGGCACCTCTGCAGAGCCCTGGAAAGAGTGGGATGTGGGGGCCTTGGAGGTGGGGGTGAGTGGGCTGTTCTCTCCAATCTCATCTGACTTCTGTTTTCTCTTGGTGGGAGTCATTGTGAGAACAGTGACTGTGGGATCTGGCTTTGTGGCTGTGGTGAGAGCAGCACCAATGGATGGTCAAGAAGAGGCCAAGCTGGAGCTTCAGATGCCAACAGGCCTTTTCACTGCCAATTAGAGAAATTCTTGAAATGAGGCTTGACACCATCACACCCAGAGCTGATGTGCAATTTGTACTTGGGTTGGAAGGGAGCAAAGAGGTGATTTCCAAGGTCAAGGGAGGTCGGTGAAGATCTAGATACTTTCACTCAGGTCAACAGCCTGAGATTTCTTCACAGACCCCCTGTTCTAACCCAACTGCTGTGGAGCATGGAGAGACAGCTGGGTAGACATCAGAGTCTGTGATGGGAGGCCACCAGTTTGTGATAGTCCTTGCAAGTAAAACACCATCAGCCCATCCCTCCAGCAGGCTGGGTAGCTCATGGCATCTGGAGAGCTGAGCATTGCAAGAATAATTCTATAGTTACTTTTTTTTTTTTTTTTTTAAAAGAGACAGGGTCTTGCTCTGTTGCCTAGGCTAGAATTCAATGGCGCAATCATAGCTCACTATAACCTCAAATTCCTGATGTCAAGCAATCCTTCTGCCTCAGCCTCCCAAAGTGCTAGGATTACAGGCATGAGCCACAGCACCTCACCTGGCCCCCAACAGCTACTTGTCTTCTCAGTTGGGTTACCCCACTGGGAGCAAGATGGGAAAACCATTAAACTGTAGGAAAATGACTATAGCCAGGGATCAGCCTCCAAAAATTTATTTCTGGTCCCTGCTGTCATCATCCTACAATGGTCTTCCCCTCCTCTCCACAGATCTTTGCACATCCCCACTTCAGTCCTGCTCAAAGTCACCTGTTCTGAGAAGCCTTCCTTCATTCCACACCTTCTGGGAAATCCCACGTGACCCTTTCTTGGTTCAAGCCCTGGCCTGCCCTCTTCTTTTATCTCTTTTTCCTGCACCAAGACTCAGGATTCAACCTGTTTTTCTACTGCTTTGTAGCTGCCACACTTTAGTGGTCCTTTAGGGTTTTCTCCTCTAAAGATGGAGGGGTGTTCAAGGTAGAGAGTTTCCCAGAAAATGGGAAGAGGAAAGGGGTTGAGGGGAGTTTGGAGGTTTCATGATGGGTGGGGCTCCATGTCCAAGTCCTGCAGAGGGGTGCAGCTGTGTGTAGAGACTGGCCTGAGAACCTGGGCTTCCAAACTTGGCAAAAGTCCCTGAAGCCAGGCTTGAGGTGATCTTGAATTGTGAGCACATCAGAAGAAGCACCTGGAGGAGAGACCAGTGAGGATTTCTTGGATGCTAGGGACATAGGACTCCCAGGACCTTCATGTGACCTAAAAGGAGGGGTATAGCAAGAGGATCCCACTGGGGACTGCAATTGAATTCCCTGCTGCTCAGTGGGATAGTTGCTTAAAGCAGATTAATATTTGATTTAGCAACGTGACATTCCTTATTCCTCATCCTTACAATGTCTGCAACTTACTTTTAGATACTTTAGTATCCAGTGTGATTTCTTATACATGTCAATTAGTTTAAACCACACCCTAGGTGCAGTTAGTTACCATAAATCAGGAATTCACCGCCCAGGAATGGCCAGCAAGTAATCTAATTCAGAAAGCTCATCTTATGGAAATGATTATGACCATCTCTGTTGTTACCTTTTTCCTGTATCAATAACAGGGAATATGCTAATTAGTGCAATGAGTTTAGAAACGAGTTTCCATTGGTATTATATGTGGCTTACTAATTAGCAAAATAGATGTTAGAAAAAGACTCTTATTGGCAAAATTAGTCTACTCTACTTACAGTATGTGGATTATCTAAATATTTTAGAGAAAACTCTCCAAACTTGTAAGGACCAAGTCTGGGAATCTGGCAAGCCCTGGAGCCTGTGTTTTTGAATTGGTGCCTCATGCTTGATCTTTAAAGGGTCCTCCCACAGCTAGGTTGATGTTTCTGGTTGCCTGATACTAATAGAAGGGAAACCTAATTCTGACGTGTAGATTATTTTGGCATGCAAAATCGTTCACATAATGGACAGACAGCAGGGTTCTTCATTGAACTTATAGAACCAGTTGGATGAACAGTTTTTGCCTTCTTACTAATAAATGCTTGTTTAATACATGACTGTATGTGTAGCACTTTATTAATGTGGGCTGTCCAGGGAAACATAACCAATAGTATGTGTGTCTATGTATGTATGCATGTAAGTATGTATGTATGTATGTATGTATGTATCTATCTATCTATTCATCCATCTATCTATCTTTGTTTGTTTGTACTGCTATAACAAAATATCTGAGACTGGGTAACGTATAAAGAAAGAATTCGATCTCTCACAGTTCTGGAGGCTGGGAAGTCCTAAATCAAGGCATTGGCATCTGGTGTCTGGTGAGGACCTTCTTGCTGTATCCTCACATGGTGGAAGGCAGAAGGGCAAAATCGGATGAACTCTCTTCATCATACCCTCTTATAAGGGCACGTAATCTTATTCAACTGAAGTGACTCAATCACTTCCTGAAGGTCATACTTCCCAATACTGGTACATTAGGTCAAATTTCAACATGAATTTTGGAAGGGACAAAAACATTTAAATTATAACTCTCTTGCTTGCTCTATCTATCTATCTATCTATCTACCTACCTATCTGTTGATCTATGGATTTATTTTAAGGAATTTGTTAGTAGAATTGTGGAAGCTGTCAAGTCTGAAATCTCCGGGGCAGGCTGGCAGGCTGGAGTCCCAGGGAAGAGTTGATGCTGCAGCTCTAGTTTAAAGGCAGTCTCTAGACAGAATTCCTTCTTCCTAGGGGGATCTTAGTCTGTTTTCTCTTAAGGCCTTCAACTGTTTGGATGTAGCCCACTCACATTATGAAGAAAAATGTGCTTTTCCCAAAGTCTGCTGATTTAAATGTTAATCTCATCTGAAAATATCTTTGCACCAACATCCAGACTGGTGTTTGACCCAATATATGGATCCCGTGGCTTAACTAAGCTGACACATAACATGAGTCATCATAACAACTATCTAATCTGAGTCCTGCTTTCATATATCCTGGTGGTGAATGTGTAGGGGCGTAGCTTAATCTGCCTTGATCTTTAACCTTTGGTAGTTTCTGAGCTACTATTATTTACTGAAAAAAACCTAATAGTTGTGCATTTCTAAATTGGCTTCCAGTATCCAGGTGTAAGCTATCAGTTTACAGCATCCAGGTGGTGGAATAAAATACATGCCAAAATGCAGTCAGGATCTCATTGAATCTTCACCATGACTCTGTATGTTATAATTTTGATTTTCAGTTGAAAAACCCAAGGTTCTGGTAACTTGTGACTTGCCCAAGACTATGCAACTTTTAATTAGCCAAGCAGACACTTTTCCCCATGATACTAGGATGCTTCCCCAGCTAGGCTTCACAGTCCTTATCCTATTTTATGAGGAGATTAAAGTCTGGGGCTCTGGGCTTTGTCAGAAAAGAAAGTAAGCCACTGCCTGGTGGTGCTGTGCTTCCTCACTCTGAGAATTGTCCAGTGTACCTCTGATGGGCTTTTCTAATGTATCATGGACTCTACTAAGGCTGGCTGTGGCCTACCTTAGACCACTAATGGTATCTACTTTGGCTAGCTTTTAAAAAACACTGGTATTTTGGCCCTAATTTAAACCCATTAAATCAGAATCTTTGGGAGTTGAGCTCAGGCATTGAGGTATTTTAAAACACACCTAAGTGATTCTAACGTGCAGATGGAGTTAAGACCCGCTATTCTATTTCTGCAAACTTTCTGTAAAAGGCAGATGGTAAATACTTTGGCCTTACAGGCTGTACAGTGTGTTGCAACTACTCAACTCTGTCCTTTTGTAGAAAAGCATCCATACAAGCCAATGAGCATGCTGTGTTCCAGTAGAACCTTATTGGAACCTTATTGGATATTTGACTTTTATATAATTTTCATGTGTCACAAATTAGTATTCTTATTTTGATTTTTTCCTCACTGATTTAAAAATGGGAAAATCATTCTTAGCTCGTGGGTCATACCAAAACAAGAGTGGGCTGATTTGTCACATGCCATATTTTGCTCACCCCTGTTCTATACTGTTGCCATCTCCATCAAAATTTCCCTATTTTGTCTCTCATTCTCCAAGCATCCTACTTATTTCCAGGTGTCAATTAAAATATTTAATAAAACAATCTGTTCTGGTAACTCAAGACTCATGTCAGCTTCCTCTGAAAATGTGCATTTTAACTGGTAAGAATTTCTTTCTCAAAAAATGTTATAATGATCAATTTTTTTGGTGGGGGGGTGGAATTGAAGGAGTTGAAAGTGTCACTCTATGCCACTTTGGAATATTGATGACTTCGACCTGAAGAAACTTCGGAAGCAACAAGCACAAGGAGAAGCTTTTTTCTGATCTCTTCTTATCTGCCTAAAGACAGATGGTCCAAAAAAACCTCAGTTGTCATCAATCTGCCTCCCAGTAGTTTCATCAACCAGCGAAGATTAACTTGTATCACAAGACAGGAGGCTCGAAGTCAACCTCCCCACCCAGACAGATCTTGTCACAACTTTCCTATCTCACATTTGTTCTCCTAAGGGCCCACTTAACTTTCCGTAAAATTGTTTACACTCCCCTAAGTTCCTACATCTCCACTCCACTCTCTTCTATGAAGAGGGTATATAAGCTACCAAATCTCACTGATTTTGGGGGTTATTTGCTTTTTTTCTTCCTGTGATGCCTTCATGCACACAATACATTTGTATATCTATTTTCCTGTTGACCTATCTCTTGTTCGTTTTATAGACCCAGGTTTTGAACCTCAGAGGTAGAAGGGAAGTCATTCCCTCCCCAACTTTTTGTTGGGACATTCTTTTGTCTGGAAGAGGGTTTTGGCACAGGTTGAGTATCTGATCTAAAATGCCTGGGACCAGAAGTGTTTTGGATTTTGGAATGTTTGTATTATATTCATTAGTTGAGCATCTCAAATCTGAAAATCTGAAAATCAGAAATGCTCCAGTGAGCACTTCCTTCAAGAGTCATGTTGGCACTCAAACAGTTTCAAATTTTGGAGGGTTTTGGATTCTGGATTTTCATATTTGGGATATTCAACTTATAAGGTATCACAGAACCATAGACATATAAAGGAGTAGAGCTAGAAGTTACCTGAGATTGTCTCTTTCTAAACAGAAATACATACTTATTAAACAATCTTGGAGCTACACATCTCTGCTAATAATAAAAATTTCTCAGCAAATGGCAGAGTGTTGTCTTTGGTGCTTTCTAAATCAAGATTTCTGCCTTGAAACAGCCTTTCCGGCTCCCTAAACCCTAGGAAATTCTATTTTCCCCTGGAAGCTAAGGGCAGGAGTCAATCCCTTAGGACACCTGACTCTTCTCTCCTCCCAAGATAATTAATTCTTCCCATGGGTTGCCCTGAACCCATCATTTTCCATTTCTGATTCCATTTTATTGGTAAAATGAATCAATGAATCTATTTGCCCTTATCTCTGTCTCCTGCTAGATGCCTAGCATCTTGAGGGCTATCTTATTTATTTCCATATCCCAGAGTCTGTTGTATAGCAGGTGCTTAATAGATGTGTTAAATTAATTTATTCATTCAACAGATATTTTTAAGTCCAACTATGTACCAGGCACTATTCTATACAGTGAAAAAAAGACACAAATTTCTGTCATCCTAGATCTTCCTATGTAATGGGATAGGAGGTGGGTGACAGATGAGAAACCAAATATGTGAGCAAATTATATAGAATGTTAGAAGGCAGTAAATTCTACGGAGATTTTTGTTTTTCTTTGAGATGGAGTCTCACTCTGTCACCTAGGCTGGAGTGCAGTGGTGTGATCTAGGCTTACTGCAGACTCTGCCTCTTGGGTTCAAGTGATTCTCCTGCCTTAGCTTCCCAAATAGCTGGGACTACAGGCACACACCACCATGCCTGGCTAATTTTTATATTTTTAGTAGAGATGGGGTTTCACCATGTTGGCCAGGCTGGTCTTGAACTCCTGACCTCAAGTGATCTGCCCATCTCAGCCTCCAAAAGTGCTGGGATTACATGCGTGAGCCACTGTGCCCGGCCAATGGAAAAAAATAATCAGGGCAGAGTGAGACAGGAAGTGTGGATGGGGTTGTAATTACAAGTAGGATTGTCAGCAAAGACTAAACAGTGGTGAGGAGACAGCCATGTTGCTATCCGGGGGGAGGAAAAGCTAGTGTAAAAGTCCCAAAGCTGGCATGTGTCTGGCATGTCCCAGAAATGGCACAAGGCCAGTGTGGCTGGAGCTGAGTAAGCAAATCAAAGAAATAAATTTTATTGGATTGATTTGAAGGATGAAGAGAACATGTTCCTTGCCCTCTGGAGACGTAGAGACTAAAAGGGCAACTGAAGCTCGGAGAGATGAATTATTTTCTCAGGATCATATAATACAGCTGGCTGGAGTTTAATCTGAAGTCCTGGGGGCAGACCCCAATTGCTGCCACAGAGCCCCTCCTGGCAGGTGCAGCCCACAGGAAGACCAGCACCCTGGCCACAGAGACAAAAGGTCTTATTGTCTTGCCGTAAAAATGTCCTTCTATCCTGTCCAGAACAAAAGGGGAGGATAAGGTTCAACCAGACACCAAATTCAGAGAGACAGCATCAGTCAGAGCTTTACCATTGCCAGCAATTTTGAAGCTGCCCATATTTCTGCTCAGGCAAGATGTTTTCTTGCTCTGAAACCTTTCAGCAGATGCAAGGTATTGCTCCGGGTGTATCCCAGAACACAAGTCTTTGCTAAAGTGGTTAGATAGCTACTTTCCTTCAAAGCCAGAGACTGCCCCGGGGGTAAAACCATTTGGAGAGCAATTTTACATTTGCAAAATGTTGCTGTGACATGTTAGCATTTATTCCTTTCAACAGCTCAGTGAGATTGGAGAGCATCCTCCGATGCACTGTACACTTGGGAGGAAGAGAAAGGATAAGAGGCCTGCTGATTCAGTCGTGGTCATTATCATTGTCAATGGAGTTGTCACTGTTATTGTCATTTTCATTTGTGGTGAGGTATGCGAGAGGATAAGGCAGGACTCCTGCCTGCAAGAAATTTACATTCTAGTTGGGTAGATTCATCCATGTATTCATTCACATTCACATATTCATTGCAGAGTGAATAATGCCTCACTCTGCAAGCTTTTATTAAACTCTTGTTATATTTTAGGTAATGATTGAGAGAGATTCACGTGTAGACTCCAAAAATGTCAGGCATGGTTCCTGCCTGTAAGAAATGTTCAATCCAATTGGGAAGATATGTTCATTCATTCATTCCTTCCTTTTCATGTTTATTCAATAATGCCTTCATTCTATAAGCTCTTACTGAGGTCCTGTTACATACCAGATAATTATTGGAGATCCAAATGTTTACAACTGGCCTTGGGGCAAGTGTTAAGAGAAGGCTTCACAGAGAAGAGAAACTTTGCTCAATCTTAAAGAATAAACAGAATTGTATATGGAGGGCAGAATAAAAAAGGGGAAGCTTAGTTCAGGCCAACGGAGCAGAGGTGCAAAGAGGAAGAGGCAGGAAAAGGTGTGGCCTGTCCAGGGAAGGCTGGGAGTCTGGTGTGGCTGGAACCCTGGAGGCAAGGACAAGAGTGGCTGGAGGTGAGATGGGTGGCACGAGACTGGGGTGGATCTGTATACCACGCGAAACTACAAGGCACTTTTTTTTCCAGGCAGCTAAGGGAAAGGAGTGACAAGATTCGCTGTGGGTCTTTAGGAAGACCATTCTGATTGCTAGGATAAGAAAGGCAGAGGGGCAAGTCCATGTGATCCCTCTGGCTACAGCACAGAGCAAGGTTCACAGTACATGCAGTGTGATGGAAACAGACCCAGAAACATGACACCAGAATAATGTGGTGAGAGGTGAAGTTAGGTTTGGGAGTGGAGGGGAATGTTTCTTCCCCTGCCTGACATTCCCCTCCACATGGAGGGTGCTGCCTTTGAGAAACACCCCTGGCATGTGCCCCTGTTTTGCCCCAGGAACACCCCAGTTTCCTGAAGCTGAATGAATAAGTCTAATCCTGGGCATTCTCCAATGTCAGTTTTTAGTCAGTAAATAGATGATGTACTTGTTCTTCACAAATTGACTCTTTTGTCTTATTTTTCAATGAATTCAGAACTGGGCAGGGGAGGGAGGTATTATTATCGGAACTTCTCAAAGAGTTAAGAGAACAACCTTAATGCTGGCCTTCATGTTTTCAAGCCATTGAACTAATGCCAGCAACCACTTACCTTCAGATCGCTTGATATGTGAGCTAGATAAAGGACTGCTTTATTTAATTCAGCACTGTACATCAGGCTTTCTGAGAAATTGAGTGAATAGGTTCCTAACTGATACAGGCAGATCATGACACCATTAAAGCTAGGCCTCCAGAGAGGGTAGGGTTGAAGATTGGGGTTTGGATAGAAGTTTTTAGATAGAAGTTTAGATAGAAGTGGAAGTCATAATACTAGGTATTGTGGGAGCACAGAGGAGGGGCCCCTAACATACACGGGGAGTTGAGGAAGTCTTCCTGGAGGAATGATCATCTTAGCCATCTTGAAGAATGAAAAGAGAACAAATATACTGGAGTAAGAGAGGGGGGATTTGGCGAGGACAGGATGGGATTGGGAAGGGCTGTAGTCAAAGTGGCCAGAGCAGTGAGGAGTGTATACGTGCACGTTTGTGTGCGTCTGTGTGTGCACATAAGGAATAGTTTTAGTAAAGACAAGAGAAGAGAGAGGGAAGTGGGGGCCAGATACAGAGGGACTTTTCAATATTGTTAATCAGATAAGAAATGATACAGATTTGAATTAAGATCCTCATGGAGGAGACAGGAAGGAAATCATTGATTTGAGAGGGACTTCTGAACAGGAAGTGCAGAATGTGATAACTAATTGGATGATGGGGTTGAGGGCGAGGATGTGGTCTCAGGAGAATGAGAGATTTCAGGGCAGACATTGCTAACCTCTGTGACAATATTAAGGCCTGCTATCGTCCTATCTTCCCAGCTAACAGCACCTCAAATGTGCATGGTGCATCTTACAGTAAGGGCCGCTCTATTACTGGGTTCTGAATCCTTCAGGTGCTCTGGGATGCATCATGCTTTTCCTGATGAAATGGAAACGGACAGCAGGCAATGCTTCCCCTCTCTTTCTTACTGCCTCATAGGCAGTAGCTGCATAAAACTTTGAAGCAATAAGCCAGATAGAAAATAAAGAGAACAGCCTTGATTCTGGCCTTGACGTCATCGAGCTACTGAATGAACGCTAGCAATCACTTACCTCCAGACAACCTGTTATGTGAAAAAGATAAAGCTCTGCTTATTTAATTCAGGACTGTACATCAGGCTTTCTGATAAACTGAGTGAATGCATTCCTAACTGATGTAAGAAGGTCATGACACCGTTAAATCTAGCCCTCCAGAGGAGATAGGGCTAAAGATTAGAGTTTGGGGAGCATCAGTGCTTAGATGGAAGTGGAAGTCATGAATGGAATACATATAGAGTGACAAGTGACAAATCCAGGGATGTCTGACTTTTTGAGAGTCAGAAGCCTGGGAAAAATTACCAAAGGAGGTCAAATGTGAATTCTATCACAGGGAACCTGATGGATGTCAGGACGTGTTCTCTCTGGGCTTCCTATCATTCAACACTCGTTTACTTAGGGACAACCCTTTTCTTGAGCACCAGTGGCTGTTTAAAAAATGGTCCTCCTGGGAATGGGGTTCTCTGATTTCTGAGATCGTCATCAAGCTTTTCCATGTGTTGGGGAGAGGATCTGCTCCATTTCTAAATAAACCATCAGGCATGGGTCTGTGCAGATGATCCTTGTGGAACTGTGTACTGGGCACAGTGCAGGAAAGATTAGTTGCTATTTGGCCTTCAACAGTCCAAAAGTTCAACTGTGTGGAATCCAGGAGCCTTTGAAAAAACCGTGAAACATACACAAGTTCTACACCTGCCTTTGGAGATGTTATTTGAGTTTTCTCTATAGCTGGTAAAAGTGAACAGATAGTGATGCTGCTAATAATTTTTCTTTATGGAGCACCCCAGCGGCTTCCCTTCCCTCCTGATGTTGAAGACATTGGGAGATGTGACTGGAGGGGAGGACCTGCAATAGAGATCTTCAGGGTTTTAGTTTTTAGTTCACCAGAGGCAGAGCAATGTTTTGGTCAGAAAACTCTAGCTGTGGCACCAACACTCCTGGACACAGGTTCTGAGACCTGAGCCCAATTAAGGAGCCTTTTTTGTAAAGTGGGGATGATACTAACCTACATTATCATGCTGCTCGGCACAACAGCTTGGTAGTAATGGCCATTAAGCTCCATCCCTATTTCCTATAGCCTTGTGTGAAACACCTTTAACTGAAAGTTGGGAGTCTCAAATTCAAGCTTACCTTCAACAATCTGTTTGGTCTTTTGAAAGTCTCCTATCTCTCAGGGCCTCAGTTTCCCCCTTCGTAAAATGAGAGGTTTGACTCAGGAAACGACTTCTGCAGGTCCCTTTGATTAGAACTGCTTCTTTGAATGTTGGTTTCAAATTCTGCAATTTATAGTTTTTCCTTTAGCCAGGAGGTGGTGCTATTGAGTTCTTGCTGTTATTACGAAGTACTTCAAGTTCTGGGAGATCCAAATTGGCCTGCCTTTGATGCTTTGAATGTAAACTTTTGGTTGAAGGGATCTCTTTGTGGGTCCTGACTGTTAATCGCCCCCTGTCCCTTCCAAGCCCTGCCAACCCAGGCTTTAATCTGGTCCAGTGCTTTTCAAGTCTCAACGAGCTGGTCTGTTTTGTCTCAGCTCCAGTGGCCTCAGTTCAGGGCCACAGGAGACAGGTTGGGAGTCTGCAGACAATTCCAGGGCATGAGGATGGCAGGTGTCTGAGGTTTTGTTCCCAGGACTATGGCTGGTGCAGGTTACACCTGAGATCAAGCCAGCTGAGAGCCTTGGAGAAACAGTGTTTGGCCTTGACCACGACTCCCAAGACCATTTCCTACTCCGCACCCCAGACCTCCATGTCCCCAAGTCCCTTTTACTCCTTGTCTGTTGGAGCATCTCCTCATTATTTGAACTCTCGGGCCTGATTCACCACCTACAATTAAAAAGACCAGACATCAGGCTGTGGCCAAAAGTCTCACGTCACCCTAGATTTGGGTGGGTTTGAGGGTTTGGGTGTCACTGAGGCAACCACTGACGTGTTTTAGCTGTCTCTCCCCAGGAGCGGGCCCCAGCAGGCAGTCTCACTGTCCTGCCACAAGAAGGGTGGACTTTTGATGGCGTAGACCACACTGTTGCCTATCAGCAACAATCAATGTCACTTCCTCTTAGACACACAATATTAATAAGGATGGAGCTGCTGAAAAAACCAAAGTCATGTGAACACCAGTGATCAAATCAGGAAGTGATTCTCATTCAGGGCCCAGTACCCAGGGTCCCTGCCTTTCTTGGTGCTGGGCTCTGAAACTCATCAGCTTCCCTCCCCTTTAGGAGCTGTTCCCATTTTCTAGGTCCCTGCCCTGTGGGAAATTTCTCCCCTCAAGCCCAGCTGAGGAACCTGCCATGGTCAAACCAAACTGTGTGTCCTTGCTCCCCACTGGGACAAATCCCAGGAGCTTTGAGTTTCAGGATTTTGCAGTGGGTCACTTAGGAGAATCAGATAACCAATATCTTCAAAACAGTGAACATATCATAGGAGAGAGAGCATAAGCTCTGGAAATGCAGGGACAGGATCGGAGTCCCAGCTCTACTACCACTGCGTGGCACTGGAGCTGCCTACAGGTTATTTACTTGTTTGGTTATGCATCAGTTTCTTTATCTGTAAAATGGGTACTAGCACCTGCCTCATAGGATTAGATGAGATAACTTTGAGTAAAAAAATGATTTTATTGAAAATGTACTCTGTTCTAGGTACTGTGTTAAGCGCCTTATATAGCAGTGTTGTCCAATAAAAATATAATGTGAGCTACATATGTAATTTAAACATTTTTGTTTGAAACACTAACATTGTAAATTACCACATATTACTATAACATAACATGTCTGTTAACATTAACATAAAATTTTTATATTAATAAAATGAAAAAACAGATGAAATTAATTTTAATAGTGTATTTTATGTAACCCCATACATGAAAACATTTTAACATGTGGCACCAACAAATGCTCAAAAGCTACATGCAGACAGTGGCTATCATTTATATTACATGTGTAATACATATAACAAATGTGTACTATGTATATTCATGTGTAATACATATAACAAATGTGTACTATATATATTTTACATTTTTATGCAATAGTTTGAAAGTTCTGTGATTATTTGAGAAACATCCAATAGAATGTTACGGTGATACTTAATACTTATTGACCATTATGTGCCAAGAACCATGCTAAGTATTCATTTATATTAACTTACTGAATCGTCATACACATTCTGGAGATCAGGAATAGAGGGATGGGAAAAGTGATATGGAAGGAGGGAAAGCCAATCCCATGGGTGCACTCTTGAGCCAGTCACTGCTGCGGGCAGTTGTGTTGCCGCTATGGGCAACAGTTGGGATGCCCCCTCGAAATTGTTAACAGAAGACGTAGAAAACTGTGTTTTAGTTTTCACTGGTCATGTAGGGTCCTGGAGGTGCGATTGTGCTTGCACTTCTGGTTTGCACATGCACCAGAGTGGCTGACCAGACTCCAGCATGCAGCTCATAAGGTGAGAGGCCCCAGACAGAAAGAAAGAGATGCCTGCAGCAGAGGCAGGGTGGCATCACTAGTTTCTATGACAATGGCCGGAGCACAGTGGTGGCTGAGAGGATGAGAGATGGGGATCAAAGGTGTCTGATGCATCGTGTTGCTGGTGCGCAGCCCATGGGGTGGGTTGCCAGGGCGACAGATGTGAGTGTGTCTATGGAGGAACTGGGAGATATTTTAGAGTACATCTCTCACATTAGGAAATGGTGCAGTGGAGAGACCCCAGAGGGCTTCCTATGTGCACCCGTGGGACAGCTAGCATTTGAGTACCAACTACTTGGAGCTCATAGGTGGCCTACAATGATCCGTCTAGTAAAAGAACTTTTTCCTTCTTCCCTGGAGAGGCTGTCTCCCTTCCCTGGAGACAGAGACGGGGGAGGGAAGGACGGAATGTAGCAGCCCCTCCTCTCTCCAATTTCTTCAGGACAAGATACAGTGAGCACTGAGAGGAGGGGGCAATGCGAAGGCCAAATTAAACAGGACACTCTGTCTTCAGGTGGACTGGGCTGTATTTTAATATCTAAAAGTGACTGAAAAATTATTGGATGTTACTAAGGGCTGAGGAGGAGGCTTAACATAGCCACACTGAAGGCAACAATTAGAGTAAATGTTTCATGTTTATACTTCACCAAGTTTAGAACGTTCAAACAAGGGCCACATTGTTATCTAACTATTTATCTCATAAGACAACTGAATTAGCAATACCTTCTTTACTTGTTAGGAGACTCCTTGGTTTGGGTACTGTCAGGTATGCATGCCACCGGCAATGTTAAGAGTATTTTATGATGGTGGTGTTAGCCTCCAATGCCCTCAGGAGCCAGACAGATCCTGGAGTGCCTCCTATGTGTGAAGGAAGCAGACCTGGTTGGGGCTGATGAACCAGAGATCCATATCCTATTTAAAGGAGTGCAAGCACTGTTCTGCTCCAGCCTGTGGCCTTGCAGAAACAGCAAGGTAAAGAATTTGGATTGTTGGACATGTATGCAAAATACCTGGCTTAATTGCTCTTCCTCCTGCTTCCGGGTATTAGAGGAATTAACGCCATCAATTCTTTACCCTTCTCTGTATCCAGCTCTTTTTCATGTAATTTTGCAATGTCCTTCCACTGTGGTCAGCCACACTTCCTCACTTCTTGTCTCTGGGCTTGTCTCATTCTTAGGGCTTGTTTTGTCCAATGGCTTGTTAGTGAGTGAGCACAGATGGAGGCTTGGGATGCACTTGAGTGACTGGGCTTGTCTATTTGCTTGATTTCCTTGCACCTCTGCCATTACCACAAGGGGAACGTGCTTGAGCTAACAGCTGATCCCAGTAAGGGAAGGAGAGAGGCCTGCAGACCTGAGCCACACCAGCCAAACTCATTCTCCATCAGCCCGCCCTCAGCTGACTTAAAGATTGCAAGCGTACATGATGGCTGTTGTAAACTCCTGGGTGCAGCAGACACTGATAACATGGCACTCTTTCTTGCTGAGCCTCAAGATGGCCCCAGATTCTTCTCCTGCACAGCAATCCAGGCAGCCACTATTATTCTGTGAGTGAACAGACTATTTGCCAGGCCTGCAAATAAATAGTTTGCCAGGCCTGCAGAGGGGATGGGGAGCCTGGGATGGCGAGCCTGGGACGGCTGGCCTGGGTGTTTGGGTGTGCTCTCGGTGCCCCTGGGTGCCCCCTTTTCCTTTCTTTGTTCTGTCTGTGCTTGTCCCCAGAGAGCAGGCGGCTCAGCCACACGGAGCTGTTCGCCACTGACAGGGCATCTGATGCAGTCTGTTTGGTCCCTTTTCTTAGTATTTGTACTCTGGGCTTTTTACAACTTCAAAGAGCTTCTCACCCATATTCACTAATTAATTCATTACTCCTGTGAGTAAAACCTGAAGCAGTGAGAAGAGAATGTCATTAGCAAGAATACCAGAGGCTCATTATTTAAAAGAGGTTGCCCAAAGCCAGGCTCCCTCCGACAGAGCAGTTAACCCATTTGCCGCTGACAGGGGCTCAGCAGGGAATGTGTATCAGGGTGGAGACCCATTAGGTGCTCAGCAGTCACTAAGCACCTACTGTGTGTTCAGCTAGCTAGGTGCCATGGGATATAAGAAGTTGTAAAATGTGGCTTCTAACCACAAGGACCTCCAGTCTAGTGAAAATAGGGGCTTTGGAGTCATGTAGACCTGGGTTTGAATTCTGGCAATTTATAAGCCGTGTGACCTTGTGCTAAGTCCTGCTAAGCTTCAGCTTCCACATCTCTAAAATGGGATGCTAATGCCTCTTTAGGGTCTAAGTGAGGATAACGAACATAATGCAAATGAAAGCTCCAGTCAAGGGCCTGGCACACAGTGAGCACTCCATAAACCATAGCTATTACTGATCTCACCCAGACAATGGCTTCCTGCACCTCTCTCATGTTCCATGTCTACAGGACAGAGTGGTGGAAGAAAGAGGGCTGGCAGAAGGTGGAAGTTTGGGGGACACCCTTATATCACGGAGAAGATGAAGAAGAGGGAAGAGAGAAGGAAATAGAAGGGCTAAAGAGGTAGGAGGGAAACCAGGAGGATGCAATGCAAGTACACAGAGGCCAAGGGACAGCTTCAGGATTGGTGAGGGAGGAACGTGGCTGTCATCCATGTCCTGTGCTAAGGAGAGATAGAGCGGGATGTTGAACGAGAACATTCACTCATTCAATCACCCATTCAATCACTCAATAGTTATTAAGTGCCTGGAATGGACATGAAAATGCTCCACCCAGCTGTCCATCAGAGGGGAGTGTGACTGGCAGCCCAGCCTCTGACCTTCTGAATGGCTCATGCATTGTGCCAGGGCATGTGTCTCCTGGGGCACGTTTCCCAGCCAGTGGTTGAATATGGCTCTCTATTCTTGTGGTATGTGGGACTCCTCTACTGGACCCTGCAGTGGGCAGGCTGAGACTTTTCTAGAACTGTGCTGCAGTCTAAGACTCTGCCTACTCAGCCCTCGCCCTTCCCCTCTTCCTGCTCAGCTATCAGAGTTCATTAAGACCCCTTTATCTTTCATAGGTGGTGCTCATACATCTCTTGCTCTTTTACCTGTATCTTGTCATTGGTTTCTTCCATGATCTAAACTAACACAAACTCATACAGTGCCTAAGGAGTGCCATACATTGCATTATGCCCTGGTGATAGTGACAGGAGGCAACCAAATGCCTAGGCAGATGGGGTGGGTTCCCGGTAAAACCCCACCTTCAAGCCAAAAGCAGCTTGAAGGCTGAAAGTCCAGACTGCTGGTCCCAGATGAAACCCACTAACCAGAGTGAGAACTTCGGTTCCTGTTTGCCCACCCTTTCTGATTGGTTCTTTCTTTCTTTTCTGTTTTTTTTTTTGAGACAGAGTCTTGCTTTGTCGCCCAGGCTGAAGTGCAGTGGTGTGATCTCGGCTCACTGCAAGCTCCGCCTCCCGGGTTCACACCATTCTTTTGCCTCAGCCTCTTGAGTAGCTGGGACTACAGGCGCCTGCCACCACACCCAGCTAATTTTTTTGTTTTTTTGTATTTTTAGTAGAGACAGGATTTCACCATGTTAGCCAGGATGGTCTTGATCTCCTGACCTTGTGATCCACCTGCCTCAGCCTCCCAAAGTGCTGGGATTACAGGCATGAGCCACCATGCCCAGCCTTGATTGGTTCTTTCTTAATAATGCCTTTTAACCAGTTGAATGTTGCCTTTTCCAGTACTACCTATGGCCTGTCCCTCCCTGATTCTGAGCCCATAAAAGCCTTGGACTCAGCCATATCAGGGGGACTTTCCTGCCTTTGGGTAGGGGACCACCCCTGTGTTCCTCTCTGCTGAAAGCTGTTTCATCACTCAATAAAACCCCCTGCCTTGCTCATTCTTTGATTGTCAGTGCATCCTCATTCTTCTTGGGTGGGGGACAAGAACTTGGGAACTGGTGCACAAGCCAGACCTGCCCAGGAAGGCTGAGTGGGCGGGCTGTCTCCTATAGCAGGTAGCATGGCTGAGCAAGGCCCAGGTCTCACCAGTTGGAGGTCCTGGCTTGCAAAGTGATTGAGAAGAAAATCCTGTGTCACTGGGTAGTGTAGCAGTGACCAAGACAAACATTTTTAGCATCACACAGCTGGCAGTGAAGGAGGCAGAGATGACAGGGAACAAATAGGTAAACCAAAAAGTGCTAATTTTAAACAGTGAAACTAGCCACATACAAACAAATGAAATAAAAAAGGCAGGCTACTTTAGATTGGGTGTAAGGTAGGGTCATTGACATAGTCATATTTGACTTGAGACCAGAAAGTTGAAGAGGCAACTATGCAAGCAATGGAGTCAGGGTGTGTGATGGTTAATTTTGTCTGTCACCTTGGCTGGGCCACATTGCCCATATGTGTGGCATATGTTCTGGATATTTTTGTGAGGGTGTTTTTGGATGTGATTAACATTTATTTTATTATTTATTTGTGCATTTTTGTTAAAAATTTTAAGTAAAAGTCTATCCAAATGAAAGACTAACCCGAGTGGTGGAAATTTTAGAGAGAGATAAAACTAAGAGTTCACAACAATTTGGAGAAATGACTACGCACATATGCTGCTATAGGAGTGTGAATTAGTGTCATCACTTTGGAAAAAGTTTGGCATTATTCATGACAATGTAAGATATGCCCCCTTCTTACAATCTACTCAACAGAAATGAGTGCTGATATTATTCCAAAACCATTGACAAAAATGCTCAAACCACCATTACTTGTGATAGCTGCAACTTTTTTTTTCATTCTTGACCATTTTATATACTTTATTGAAGGAAATAAAGACATGCATTAGCAAATTTTTAACTTTATAGCCAACACTTAGTTCTTCCACCTGATTTTTTTTATTTCAATAGGTTTTTGGGGAACAGGAGGTGTTGGGTTACATGGATAAGTTCTTTTGTGGTGATTTCTGAGATTTGGTGCACCTGTCACCTGATCAGTGTACACTGTACCCAATGTGTAGTCTTTTATCCCTCACCCTCCTCCCACCCTTCCTTCCCAAGTCCCAGAGATTAACATTCAAATCAGTGGACTTTGAGTAAAGCAGATGGCCCTCCATGATGTGGCTGGGCCTCATCCAATCAGTTGAAGGCCTGAGGAGAAAGAACAAAAGACTGACCTCCTTTGAGCAAGAGTGAATTCCAGGTCTCCTGGGTCTCCAGCCTGACAGCCCCCCTGCAGATTTTGGACTTGTCAGCTTTCATAATCACATGTAACAATTCTTTAAGTACATCTCTTTCCATATACATGCTTATCCTATTGGTTCTGTGTCTCAGGAGAACCCTGACTAATACAGAGTGGGAGAATATTCTGGGCAGAGAGAACAGCAACCCTTGAGATAGGAAATGAGCCTTCAAGTCAACATGAAGGCTGGTGTGTCTAGGACTGAGTGGAGGAGGGGGCACCGGAGAGATGAGGCCTCATGGAAAGAAGCCATGGGAACAGACCACTGCACTGTTGTTGGTGACCTGGGAGAGGACTGCCAGTCCAGTAGTGAGGGCAGAAGCCAGGCACCAAGGCATGAAGATGCAGGTGGGTGGTGAGAAAGGTGGAGCTGCTCTGGAGACAATTCTTTAAGAGTTTTAGTGTTTACAGAATGAAAAGAAGCACATGAGGAGAATTTTAAAGAAAGAGAATCTTACTCATGAGTATGGGCAGGCTAATGAGAGAGACTGACATGGGAAGATAAAGATGGAGGGAATAATTGGTGAGAGGACATTCCTGACATCGGCGAATGGAAGGTTAGGGCATTGTAGTGGGTTGAATGGCGCTTGCCCAAATATATCCACATCCCAATTCCCAGACTCTCTGAATGTGACCTTATGTGGGAAAGGAATCTTTGCAGGTATAATTAAAGATCTTGAGATGAGATCATCTTGGATTACTGGACTAGGTCCTAAATCCAGTAACAAGCATTTTTTTCTGTTTGTTTGTTTGAGACAGGGTCTCACTCTGTTGACCAGACTGGAGTACAGTGGTACAATCTTGGCTCACTGCAGCCTTCACCTCCTGGACTCAAGTGATCTTCCCATTTCAGCCTCCCAAGTAGCTGGGATTACAGGTGCATAGTGACACACCTGGCTGATTTTTTTATTTTTTGTAGAGACAGTTTCCATTGTAGGAGGTCAAGTGGTACAGGGAAATGACATGGCCTTGGGAGGCAGGCATACTGGACTTTGAAACACAGCCTTTCCATACTCCTGCTGTGTAATCTCTGAGCCTCAGTCTTTATCAGGTATCCTTGAGGACTGAAGGTTCTAATTTACATAAAATATTTACCATGGGCCCTGGGACTTGGTATGTGCTGGACAAATATCCCTTCACTTATCTCAACTTGGGAGTCTGTTAAGGCCAGAAACTGGGTGATATTCATCTTTGCACCCTTTTAAGAGTTCCTGGATGTAATAAATTCACAATGAATTTTTTTGATTTGTTGCTGGCTGGTTGGTGGTAGAAATATCTATCTATTGGGTAACTGCTGTATGGTAAACATTCATCTCAGTATATAAATGACTTACTTAATTCATCAAGCAATTCCAAGATACAGATTTTATTCTGTTTGTTTTACAGGCGAGAAAAAATAGGTGAAGCCAGATGTGGTTCCTGGGTCAGCTATCCCATTCTGATCAAGAAACCCCTTAGTCGAGAGCATTGAATCCATCTATGTTCTTGCCATGAGCTTCCTGGGAGCTAGCTGAAATCCTTCCTGCTGCAGTCTGTCTGCATTCCCCAGAGCCAAACCCTGTCCTGGTTCCAGTCTGGCTTTCTTGCCCAGCATTTATCTTTCTTTTTCTTTTCCCACAGTGGGTGTGAGGTTAAAGCTTATTGCTAAAACAGTGTCTCTTCCTGGATCTTTTCACATAACATTTAATCGCTGGTAATGACTGTGACCCCAGCGGCAGTCATCTAGTGAACTTCGAGTTGGCATTTCAATTAGCTGTACTGATTGCTGGGTTTGGGCATTTCATATATTAGTGAGGAAGCTTAGCCCAAGAGCAGTCAGCTGAGGGACTTATTACCACAGTGCTTCTTGGAAGGAATAAATAACCTTATTACAGCTTCTTTTGCTCTGGTTGAGAGAAAGGAAGAAAAGTTGAATCTCTTAGGCACTTATTTGCACAGGGAGGAGCTTGGTGCCCAAGGCTGCCTGTGACGAGCAGGAGGGGTTTTCTCCCCTCCCCTCTCCTCTCTCCCTCCTTCTTATCTCCTCTCCCTCTCTCCCTCTCTCCCTCATTTTTTTCCCTCTCCTCTTCTTTTCTTCCTTCCATTCTTCATTTCTTTCTTTCCTTTGGTAAAGCCATTGGTAGTCATAATAGTAATGCAATGTCCCCAAGCCTGGCTAATCCCTGGCTAGTCCAAATGCTATGTGGACTCTTGTCCCCTGTGAAGATCGTCTCTTCCTTCCTCAGGTGTCCCTGGGAGTCCCCCCAGCTGTCTCACAGGTGCTTACAAGTCAGTTGCCCTGTGGGTCTGCCATGTTCTTCCTTTCCTACAGGGGCATTCTTTCATGGTGTCCTCTTCTTGCCAGGCTCCCTGGGGCACCTCATTGTGGCCAGCACTGCTGGCACCCTTGGTGGGAGGATGGCACCCCCTGGAAGCACAACGTCTCCAGCTGCCTGCTCAGCTTGGCCGTCCTGGGTGGGGTCACCTGGAGCCTCCCAGGGTCAAATCATGACATAGGGTTGACCTGGTTCTTGGTACACAGAGGCTTATTCCCATTTGTCCTCCATTTTCCCCTCTCTTCTGTCCTCTGGATGCCCGAGTCTCCACCCCTCTTCCCTGCCCCCTGGTCCATTCAGCCAAGTAAACAAATAAAACAAAAAGCCAAACAAACCAATGCCAGTAAACTCAGGTGGACACTCAGGTGCCACATAGGCTCAACTGGGATCTGCTGCCACTTTAAAAAAGAATCACTAAAAATGGGAGCTCATTTTAAAATTTTAATGTACTTGACTCCACACTCTCTCTCCTCAATCAAGACCACTGCTATGTGTTACTATATCCCCAAAATGAACACCGGTGTGGTCCCTGGAAAGAGCCATGGATTTGGTGAAACGAGAGACCCGGATTTCAATCCCTCATGCTTGCCTTAACCTCTCCTGCATTCCTGCCAGGCTCCCTGGACTTTCTTCAGTGCGTTGAGTTGGGAAAGCCCTAGATTTATAGCAAAGAGACCTAGGATTCAATTCAGCCTCACTATTTATGAGCTGCGTGAACTTATGCCAGTTAGACTTTCTGAATCTATTTTCTATTCTGCAGTAAGGAATGAATGAGATGATGACTGTAAAGTCACTGGCATATGCAGGGGGCTCAGTGTAGCTGGTCTTCCTCCTCATCACGGGACTGTCCACATCACCTTTCTTCCAGGTCTGGTTCAAGCTCCATCAGGGTCTAAGTCTGGACTTCTGTGGTCAAGAAAGCGTGGAGGATCTCTGACAAGTTCATAGGAGGGACTCCCAAGACCATGCTAATAGAGCTGTTTCTAGACATCATGAAAAAATGCAGTGTCAGTGAGAAGGATGCATTTGAATAGAGGAGTGAGAAAACGAGTTAGTCAATGTTGAGTGAATGCTGACAGTGCGATGTAATGCTTAAAACTGCCCTTGGAGGTGGCCTTTGTTATTATTCCCATGTGGCAAACAAAGAGGTGGAGGGGAGCCAGCACTTCACAGCTGGGAGGCTGTCTTGAGAGTTCAGAGTCTCAGCTGATGCTCTGAAATGGTGGACTAGGTCCTGAAGAGGCCAGAGACACAGACCAAAAATCAGGTTGGAGGGCAGGCAGAAGAGGCGTCAGCACAGGCTACATGGACACAGTGAAGGTGGCACCGACTCGGCCCTTGCGTGGCTGATACACATATAACCTAGCTGATTGGACAGGTATCTCAATATCCTTTCAACTTGACTTTCTGAATTACTCCTTCTCCCTCCCTGGATAAAATCATGGGGAGTTTCCTTAGCTTTTTCAATCACTATTAGAAAATAAATGAATAACACCTTTGTTTTAACATCAAAAAACCCAGCCCAGTAAAATTTGCATAACTCCAGAATAGTCCCATGTAATAATATAACTCCAGTGCAGTCTAGTGTAATCATTGACACCCTATGTTCTTATCCAGTTTAAAACTTTTTCATCCCTCTCTTCTTCAGCCTAGGTCATCTGCAAGAGAGCGAGGAATGGCAGCCATATGAAAATACACCAAAAACAATGCTTTTGATCCATTCAAATGCTTTTAATTAAAATATCAGAATACTGAACACTTAAAATGGGCTTAAACAATAAAGAAGTTGTTATCTCAGAAAACAATAGGTACAATAATTTTAGGACTGGTAGTGTTTTGATGATGGCTTCTTCTTATATCGTAAATATGAAGAAGGCACATTGTAAATATGAAGAAGGCAGCAGGAACTCCAGACATCACATTTTCAGCTACCTATGCTCAGAGCCCAAAATAAACAGTCCCTGTTTTGCTCATTTTTAAGAGTGAGAAAAGTGTGTCCAGAACCCCTTCAGCTTGCTTCTTCTTTTCTCATATGGACTGTGGCTGTGGCATGTGCCTATTTCTAAGCCAATCATTGGCAAGAAGGATAGAATTAACATGATGGGCTTGAACCAGTCAACACTGGTGCTGAGGAGGAACCATGAATCACATGGACCCTAATTCCTGAAGCAAAACTGGGATTTGCTCAGCAAGGAAGGGAGTGTGGGTGACAGTTATTTGGGGAAACTACATCTGAATGACTCTGTTTGATGTCATGTGGGTTCATGTAAGTGAACCATCTGTTATCCACACCACAGAACAGGTTTCGTTATTTCCATTCTACAAGAAAGTCAAACTCAAAGATAATAATTCACTTGAGGGCATAGAGCCAGTTCATTGGAAAATCAACCCTAGGGCTCATATTTTTTAACTTTAACTTTACTGGAGCATGATTCTTTTCTCATTCTAACCCTAACTTTTGAAGTATCAATTTTCCAAACACATACTAGCCAATGGCCATGGGATGAGAAAACATGGGCTTTAGAACTAAAGAGACTGGGTCTTAAATCCCTGCTTCAGCATTTATTAACTCTGTGACCTGGACACGTACTGAAACCTCTCTCAGTTTTTTCATTTATAAAATGGGAATAATAAATCCTATATCATAGAATTGTCAGGACAAGACAGTAGATGTGTAAAGAGCTTAGCATGGTATAAGAGCTCAATAATTGGTAGGCATTGTTATTAAGTATTAGTCTTACTCTAAATATCATGGAGTTCTTTATCTTCGATGATGTCCAGCCGTCTGTATATCTGTCCTTCCTTTTTTCTTCTCTCCTTCTTTTCTTCTTTCTTTGCTTTCATTTTGTTTCTCCTACAAGTCTTCACTGATAACTTTTTAAAGTCATTACCTCTAAGCACAAACACTTCCCTTCCACACTGAGCCTTGTGATTCTGGGGCTAGGAATTTGCAGACCACACATCAAGCCTGGAGGAGGAAGAGGAGACTTGTTCCTTCCCATCTGTTTCCCAGGGCTTCTTGTTGGCTCACAGTTCCTGTGGGCATCACCCTGGAAGCAGCAGCTCCCTGTGTAGCAGCGGGTAACTCTAGTTTGCAGTTTTTCCAGCACTTACAGAGCCAGCCTCACCACACCCCACCTTGAAGACATCAGTGGGGCAGTGACCCCTTCTCAGATCTGGGTCTCAGGCCTATGAGGGCTTCTTCTGACCTCAGAGACACCAGCATCAGCCAGGCATTGACCTCTCCCCAGAGATCTGAGTTTCAGCTCCATGGAGCCCATTATTTGAGTTTTCACATTTTAGTAATTTCAACTTTTTCCCTAGGTAGTTACTCTGAGTTCTCTTTTTAGTCTTTGAGGTATCAATTCAATAACTTTATGGCTGGTTAATATTTTTTAATTCTGTTTAAATTGCCAGTATCGGCTTGACTGGATCGTGATTTACACAAGTGCTTCTCACAGACCAGCCACTGTTTTAGGCATTGTGGAGAGAACAGTAAACAAAACAGTGGAAATACTCACTTCAAGGAGCCTACATTCTGCCAGGCAAAACAGAAAATGAACACATACATAACACAAATATGATCTGTCAGAGGGTGGTAAGATCTACAGTGAAAAAACACCAGAGGAGGGGTGGGTGTGGGTGAGCTGATGTGGGGGTGAGTTGCCCTTTAAGCTGTCGTGTTTAAATGATACCACTCATCATATATGTGAGAATATCTTGTTGCCCCAAATACTGGAAATCACTTTGTTTCATTTATAGCACAGTCTTATGAATCTTGGAGATTTTGTAAAACCAGAGAGTGTATAGAATTAATAGGGCTCTAAATGGATATCATACCTAGAAAAAAAAGAACAGCGTTTTAATTGGGTGGATAACAAGTGTGTGTATGTGGTATTTCGTCTGAACTGACAGCATCATCATTGAATCCAGCAATCTTCCTTAGAACAGATTCTGGCTCATTTTAAACCATAGGTGCTACAGCCCAGAAGGGGTCCCCATTTTTCAAATCAAAGCTCTTGGAATTTTTCTCCTCATTTCCTGATTCTCAAAGGATTCCAATCAAATTTGTCTGCACATATTTCTCATTTATTTTCCTGAGCACCAAGAAGGCCTCTTGAATTGGAGAATCCCACTGTTGAGGGTTTTCATTTGTATCATTTGCCCAGAGTGTGGATTTTTGCTTCTAGGATTCACAGAAAAGAGGGAAGACCTGAGCATAGTCTTCAGGACAGAAGGCCATGGTCACTGGTTGTAATTAATTCTAGCAGCCTGGAGAGGAAACATGATTTGCATCTCAATGACCAGCCTGATTTCTTGCTGATAGATGTTTTAATAGCTTTTATTATTATTATTATTTTTTAACAATGCTTTTACTCAAGCCTGAGAAAAACCTGAATTCAATTTGGTACATCTTTTGGTTTTGCAGAACAATCTTTTATGTTGGTTGGAACACTAGGTGGTGAAGCCAAAAAATAAAATTGCAGACGTGGTTTCCACTGAGAGGTGTACCAGGCAGGTGCATCTGGAATTGGTTTTCTTCCTGGGTGTTTACACAGCAGAGGATTCCTCATATCTTTGCTTTGGAAGAAGTCACAAGATTTTCCTCTTTGACTTTCCAAAAATGTCCCTGAGCTGCATGGAATGCTTTCATTATTACCAAGGAGGAGAAATGGATTAGTCTTTTCTTTCCTAGTTATAGTCACAGTTCAAAGTTAGAGAAAGTCTAACTGATAAAGGTCATTTTTGCTTTGTATTAAGACAACCCAGATCAAATCCAATCTAAAGTTATTTATTGACTAGCTCTACTCGTCCAGGTATTATCCTAAGTGCTTTTAAATAACTGATTTTATTAAATTTTCTCAATTTCGTGCAGGATAGAGATTTAGATCCCCATTTCTCAGGTGGGGTCACTTAGGTTAAGCTTGAATTAACCTGCACTGTCTACTTAGTTTCAGTCTTCCTAAAACCATGTTGAACGTTTCTAATCTCTTCTGTGAGATTAGCAGGCTGCTGTTTTGGTTATCTATTGCTAGAACAAACCACTCTAAAATTAAGTGACATAAAATAACAATCATTTTATTACGTTTATACCTTTGTTGGTCATGAATTCAGGCAACACATAGCAAGGATAGATTTTTGTTGGGGAGTATTCAACTGGAGTAGTGCTAACTGTTGGTGGTGTCTGGGTTGGTCACCTGGAGGTGTAAATCTAGGGCTGTCTGTGGGTTTTTTTTGGTTCTTCACATCACTTCTACTGGGAATGGGATGCCTGTCTTCATTCACTGTCTGGCATCTGGGCTGCCACAGTTGGAGCTGTTCAGGCGTTTTCTCTCCTTCCGTGTGGTCTGTGCACACAGTAAGCATGGATTTCCTCATAACGTAATGATTTCAGGGCAGCTGGCTTTCCCCACAGCTGAGTTTCTCAGCCCTGGCACTGTTGACATTTTCAGCAAGACCATACTTTGTTGGGATTGAGGTGTCGTGTGTAACAGAATGTTTATCAGCATCCCTGGACTCTACCCACTAGATACCAGCAGCACCCTCTGACCTCCCCGGTTATAACAACAATAACAACAAAAATCTCAGACATTGCCAAATATTTTCTGGGGCGTGCGAATTTCACACCCTCTTCCCCATTAACAATCCATAGCGAGGCTTCCAAGAAGCCTACAAAACTTTTTATAACCTAGCCTTGGAAATTCTAGAACTTTATTTCTGCCACTTTATATTAGTCAAGAAAGTCTCAAAGGCTACCCTGATTTCAAGGGGAGGAGAATTAGACTCCGCTTCTCAATGAGAGAGATAGCAAATAATTTTCAGCCGCCTTTTAAAAGGCGTATTAAAATACACATAACAAAATAAAAATATACATATATAAAATACACATAAAATTTACTATGTTAGCCACTTTTTATGTGGCATCAAGTACATTCACATTGTTGCACGACCATCACCACCATCCATCTTCAGAACATTTTTCGTCTTCCCAAACTGAAATTTCCTACTCATTAAGCAATAACTCCTTCTCTCTCCTTCTACCCACCTGGCAGCCACAGCTCTACTTTCTGTCTTTATAAGTTTGACTACTCTAGATGCCTCATAGTGGAATCATAATGAGGCAGAAGAATAGGGTATGGAGGCAGGGAACCTAAGGCTGATTCATGCTGACTACATATCAGAGGCTACTCCCTTCTCAACTCTTTCTGCATGGTAGTTGCTGTGTGGCAGCGGCAACCCCTCCATTTTCTGTGTGGCAGTTGAAAAATGAAAATACTTCTGATTGGTCCTCTCTCACAACCAATCAGACTGGTTACAGGCCTACTCTTCATTCTGATTGGTCCCCTCCCACAACCAATCAGACTGGTCAGAGGTCAGTGAGAACCCTCTAGAGGTGCATTTAAACTACGGAAAATTCTGTAACCAGCCCTCTTGCTCCTGGAGCCTGCTCCCACCGTGTGGAGTATACTTTTGCTTAAGATAAATCTCTGCTTTCTCTGCCTTGCTTTGTGTGTTTTGCCTAATTCTTTGTTCAAAATGCCAAGAACCTGGACAACTACCCTCCACAGGTAACAGTGAGAGTATTTGTCCTTTAGTGTCTGGTTTATTTCACTTAGCATAATGATTTCAAGGCTCCTCCATGTTGTAGGATGTCAGAATTTCCTTCCTTTTTAAAAACTGATTAATATTGCAAACATCTTTAATTGACCACAGCTACACAAATTCAAATTTTCATTGGTCTACAAAATAATGGAAGACAATTCTAGTTTAACTTGGGATTTTCTCTTGGAAATGTTTGCTCAGGCCTAAAATCTGATTTGTGCTAAGTCAGTCATGAGCAGACAGCTCAGGCTGACCTAACACAATGATACCTAACACAATGATTCTGCTTTGTATTATTGTGTGATGCAAATGTAAAATAAAATTGGACAGCTCTAAAACCAAGTGCTTTCACTGCTCTGGAGAAAAATGTGCTACATGCACTTAAAATATTCTTACTAGTGTGTTTGCAACCAGGTGACAGGTGGTGGTGGGGAGGTGGGACAAGGGAAAAAAGAGAGGCAAAGTCACTGGCTCAAGGTCCAGAGTGAGCTAAAGGCTCTAAGGTCATACAATGTCAGAGCTTGAAGTGAGCTTGGAGTTATCTAGTCCCAATGATTCATTTCACTGACAATAATAACAATGACCTTACATTTAATAACTATTTAGGATTTTCTAATAGCTTTCACGCCTGCTCCCTTACTGGATTTTGATACAAATAGCACCCTATGTTAGGATGTGCTATGCTATCTATAGTTTGAGGAAACTAAGTCACATACTCCAGTCAACTGGAGTCCAGCTCTCCTAAGCTCCAGCCTTTCTACCTCACTGAGCCACACTTAAATTTGAATGACCGTTGTTAAAATCATGGGCTCAGTCCCTAGGCCTCTGTCATGTACTTTTCTCCAGGTGTTTTTTTTGTTTGATTGTTTTTTGTTTTTTGAGACGGAGTCTCGCTTTGTCGCCCAGGCTGGAGTGAAGCGGCGCGATCTCGGTGCACTGCAACCTCTGCTTCCTGGGTTCAAGCAATTCTCCTGCCCCAACCTCCCGAGTAGGTGGGATTACAGGCATGAGCCACCACACCCAGCTAATTATTTTGAATTTTTAGTAGTGATGGGCTTTCACCATATTGACCAGGCTGGTCTTAAACTCCTGACCTTGTGATCTACCCGCCTTGGCCTCCCAAAGTGTTGGGATCACAGGCGTGAGCCACTGGGCCTTGTCCCCAGGCCTCTTTTAGAAAGCAAATGCCTGCTATGCAGGGCACTATAACATTGAACAATGTTGTAGAAGGGAATGTAAAAACTCCCTTATTTATATAATCCTATGTATCACACACTATTCTAGGCATTGTACATATAAAATCTTGAAGTTTTCTAAATAATCCCATGAAGGTAACATCCGTATTTTACAGTTAGCCATGCTGAGACTTACATAGATCAGGTGACTTGCCCATCTTGGTCAGGGTAACAAAGATCTTGGAGAGAATGGGGGCCTAAACATGTCAGCACTATGAGAAATGCAAGGGTTAAATTGTGAACTAACCCTAGAGCTGTTCTATTCCTTCCCACTTATGATATCTATTTTCTTCTGCGTCTTTGAAGGTCATGTCTCTGTACAACTTTGACTTTTCTCCTCATGCTGCCTAATAACATTTGGGAGCTTGGGAAAAGTTTTTCTAATATTTACCAAGCTCTTCAAAGTCGCTAGGCAATCACAGCAGGTCTCTTCACAGAGGGTGAACCTGCTGACAACTTGGGGAAGCCTGATGCAATATCTTCAGAGCACTTGTTTCTGTGGAATTCTTGTTTCTCAGCGTTGATCTTCATGGGTTGGAAATGAATCAAGGTTGTAGGTGAGGCTGTTGTAGGTTCAGAATTTGTAGTACCTGAGTCATAGAGTGAAAGAGCGGTCATTATTTCTGGGCATGTGACAAGGCTGAAGTCTAGACATCATGATAGACTGTCACTGCAGGTTCAAATCAAGGATGCTTTTGTGAGGAAAAGGGAGGGGGTTTAGGAGAAGAGTTTGAGTCATAAGGAATACAAGTTTGGTGTTTTGCTACATCAACTGCTAAGTAACACACAGTCCCTAGATTCCCAAAATCTTTAAGTCTTTATTTGAAAACGACAACGTCAATTTAATAATATAGATCATGGAGACTGGCTTTCGGGTGCCTCTGGGAGAATACAAGAACGTTCTACTACTTATGCTGCCACAAATTGTGATTCAATAGATCCCCAACATCCAGTAGGTGTTCAAGAAATGTTGGTTAAATGAATGCAAGAGGCTGCGATTGGTTTCAAGAGCTGAAATTGTACATTGCAAGTGTCGATAGTGGAGAAGACAGTATATTCTCAATTACAACCCTCATTATTACAGGGACTTACATAGTCCAGTCTCAGAAAGGGCTCATGTTAAAGGATACACCATCCAAATAGCTAAAAAATACCCACAGCCAAAAGTAATTTATATTCATGTTTTACTTGACTGCCTCAGGGAATGTCAGGCCATCCCATCTATGGAAACACGATGTAATATTCCCCAACCTGTCAAGCCTTTTCCTGAGTGCTTCAGGTCATAACCCTTTTTCCCTTCTCTGAATCCCTTAAGTGCTTTTATTTTGACTTCTTATGCATATTAAATGCAGGCTTGTCGTTCTGTTGCTTGACCAAGTCATGTCATGTTTCCTATTAATTCATTCATTGTTTTTTACCAAGCCCCTGCCAAATGCCAGGTACTATTCTAGTTGCTGGGCATATAGCAATGAATGAAATAGAAAAGAAAATCCTGTCATAGTAAAGCATAAATTCTGATGTGGAATAACAGATGATGAACAAATAAATATGTTATATAATATATTAGATGACCAAAAGAATAGTGGAAAATTAAGCAGGAAAAGCAGAGAGAGTGCCAAATGGGAGGGAGTGTGGGAAGGTGGTCAGGGAGGACCTCATTAAGAGCAAACACTTGAAGGAAGGGAGGGAAGAACACATGTGAATATCTGGGGCAAGAGCATTCCAAGCAGAAGAAAGAGCAAGTGCAAAAGCACTGAGGCAGTAATCAGCCATGAGTGTGAAGGAACAGCAAGAAGGCCCTTCTCTCTTTCAAACCCTGGAGGGCTGGAATCATGTGTTATATATCCTGTGTCCCTCTTGTATCATCTAACAGGACTGGGCACTTTGCAGACATGAGTAGAATCACAGAATAATAAACCTTAGAAGAAGCTTTGAATGCCCTCGTTTTGCAAATAAAAAACCTGAGGCCCAGAAAGTGAACCCGACTGGCCCAATTGTTGATACCTCTACTGTTTCTGCTCCCATGGCTGCCACTGTTATGACTATTATTTTTACTACACTGTTACTAGTACTCAGATCCCACAGCTCTACATCATTCCTCTCTGATGCACTGTCACACTCAAAGAAACGCATTCCAACAAGGAAAAGTCTTTACAAAGCACTTGCAGACTTTACCCAGTTCTCTTGAAGAATACGAAAGAATCCATCTCAAAATGCAGAGCCACATACTGCTTTCCTTTCTTGCTCCCCATGGTCTCATTCTCCAAAGCTGTCCCCTACCTCCCCCTCCTCGGACCCTTTTCTCTCTTTTCTCCAGGACAAGTGACATTGGTCTTTTCCCCTCCTGCCTCTTCCTCTGGCTACTGTGGTTCCTTGCTCTCGTTTTCCTATTTTGAACTACAGAGAATAGCCCATAAGTGGCCAGCAAAGATAGAACAGCATAGGGGATGGGGAGAAGCCATGTGCACAATGCAAATGTCATCTTTAGCTTTCAGGAGGAGAAGAAAGGACTGGAAACCCTACCTTGTAATTAGTATTTGTCCTTGTCAAACTGATATTTCTAGCTGGGTGCAACGGCTCATGCCTGTATTCCCAGCACTTTGGGAGGCTGAGGCAGGAGGATTGCTTGAGACCAGGAATTCACGGCAACATAGTGAGACTCTATGACTGCCAGAAATTAAAAAAAGTTAGCCAATGGTGGCAAGTGCCTGTGGGAAGCTGAGGCGGGAGGATCACCTGAGCCCAGGAGTTTGAGGTTGCAGTGAGCTATGATTGCACCACTGTATTTCAGCCGGGGTGAAGAGTGAGGTCTTATCTCTGAAACAAATATTATTTCTGTTTTTATGGGGTCTATTGACAGCCACTTTCACTGTGTTTCATTTCTTATTTTACAAAGACATTTCATAGTCAAGATTTAACTGGAGTTGGACTTGGAACCTATGTCTTGTGAAGGCCAAGCCTCCATTCTTTCTATAAAATATTGGTTAAATAAATGAAGTAGTAAATTAATGAAATGAGTGTCCATTCCCAGGGCTGCCCCTAAAATATGTAGGAGCCCCAGGAGATATTTTTTTTGAGTTATCCCAAGTCAACATGTCAGCACCATTTTGATGGGCACATCTTGCATAATTTCTGCAAAAGAAATAATACACTGGACAGTAGGAGGAATACCCATGCCAGGACACTCTTCTGGATCTGGGGTTTAGCCATAAGGCTCCTGAACAATTTAATAGAAGTCCTGGAGCATCATGGGACATCTGGTCCACCACATATTGAGGGTAGGAATAGAGGGTTGGAGAGCAACCCAAAAGGGAGAAACAGAGCCTAGAGGCTAGTCTGGTTCAGGCTTGGTGTACTTCTCACCTGATGGCATTCCTTGACCAACACCCATTTTAGGCACCAGAAATGTCTTCAGAAAATTACAAGGAGAACACCCTAAATGATGTGGTACCCCTTGCCCTAGTCTAAGGGACATTCATTGATATCGTCTCACTAATAGCTAATTATAACTGTGCTTTACCCATGTACCAGGCTCTATGCTAAATGCTTTATAGTGAGCTAGATATTACTATTGTCCTGTTTTACAGATGCGAAAGTTGTGCTTAGATGCTAACAGCCTGGCTTGCTCAGGTAGTCTGATGTGGAGCCTATGCTTTAATCACTTCTGTTTCCATGCCTTAGCTTCAGAGTGAATGCTCTTCTAGGATTTTTTGTCTCCATTCAGGAGGTCTTCCTTCCACTTACCTTTTATTTTTATTCTTCCTTTTTTCAACTTTTACTTTAGATTCAGGGAGTACACGTGCAGGTTTGTTACCAAGGTATATTGCGTGAAGTTGAGGTGTGGAGTGCGATTGAACCCATCACCCAGGTAGTGAGCATAGTACCAAGTAGGTGGTTTTTGAATCCTTGCTCATCTCCTTTCTTCTTCCTCATGTATTCTCCAGCATCTATCGTTTCCATCTTTATACCCATATGTACCCAATGTTCACCTTTTGTTTATAAGTTAGAACATGTCGTATTTGGTTTTCCTTTTCTGCATTAGTTTGCTTAGGATTATTACCTCCAGTTGCATCCATGTTGCTGCAAAGGACGTGATTTCGTTCTCTTTACAGCTGTGTTGTATTCCATGGTATGTATGTGTTAGTGGAAAGGGGTCCTGATCCAGACCCCAAGAGAGGGTTCTTGGATCTCAGGCAAGAAAGAATTTGGGGTGAGTCCAGAGAGTAAAGTGAAAACTAGTTTATTAAGAAAGTAAAGGAATGAAAGAATGGCTACTCCATAGACAGAACAGCCCCAAGGGCTGGTGGTTGCCCATTTTTTATGGTTATTTCTTGACTATATGCTAAACAAGGGGTGCATTATTAATGTCTCCCCTTTTCAGACCATATAGGGTAACTTCCTGACATTGCCATGGCACTTGTAAACTATCATGGCACTGGTGGGAGTGTAGCAGTGAGGCCCACCAGAGGTCACTTTCATTGCCATCTTGGTTTTGGTGAGTTTTTGTTCTGCTTTTTTACTGCAACCTGTTTTATCAGAAAGGTCTTTATGAACCTGTATCTTTTGCTGACCTCTTATTTCATTCTGTGACTTAGAATACCTAACCATTTGAGAATGCAGCCCAGCAGGTCTCAGCCTTATTTTACCCAGCCCCTATTCGAGATGGAGTTGCTCTGGTTCAAATGCTCTGACATATGTATCACATTTTCTTTATCTAATCTACTGTTGATGGGCACCTGGGTTGATTCCAAGTCTTTGCTATTGTGAATAATTATGCAGTGAACATATGAGTGGTTGTATCTTTTTGGTAGAACAATTTATTTTCCTTTGGGTACATATTCAGTAATGGGATTGGTGGGTTGAATGGTAGTTCAACTCTTAGTTCTTTGAGAAATTTCCAAACTGCTTTCACAGAGGCTGAACTAATTTACATTTCCACCAGCAGTGTATAAGTGTTCTTTTTTCTCTGCAGCCCTGCCAGCCTCCATTATTTTTTGACTTTTTGATAAAAGCCATTCTGACTGGTGTGAGATGCTGTCTCATTGTGGTTTTGATTTGCATTTTTCTGATGATTAGTGATGATGAACATTTTTTCATATGTTTATTTGCTGCTTGTATGCTTTCTTTTAAGAAGTGTCCGTTTATGTCCTTTGACTGCTTTTTAATGGGGTTATTTGTTTTTTGCTTGTTGATTTGTTTAAGTTCCTATTCTGGATATCAGATCTTTATTGGATGCATTGCATGTGAATATTTTATCCCATTCTTTAGGTTGTCTGTTTACTCTGTTGATAGTTTCTTTTGCTCTGTAGAAGCTCTTTAGTTTAATTAGATCCCGCTTGTCAATTTTTGTTTTTGTTGCAGTTGCTTTTGAAGACTTAGCCATAAATTCTTTGCCAACACTTGGCTTTTAAGCCTCTTTTACCTCCAGAGGTTTTCCATGTGTGTTATTTCCCCTTAGGTGTCTGATTTGCATCAGCATGCAACACTACCTCACTTGTTGATGACCTGCATTCCAACCCCTTCCTTTGATGGCATTTCATATTACAAATATCTCCTCAAATTCAAAAAGACCTTTTCAAACAACATTTAATTATGGTTGTAGAATGTTTCATTGCAGTGGGTTGACTCTGAACATGGTACAAACAGCAGGGCACCACTCAGCCACAAAGGACCACTCTCCCTCTGTGCAGGCCTGCTTAGCACTTTGGTTTTTGAATAGCTGCCCCCAAGAGCTTTGAAAAATGTTTTATCCCCTCCATTATTTTCCAAAGGAATTGCCAAATGAGCATATAATTCTCAAAGAAGCATCTCTAAATAAAAATACCATGTAATTGGCTATAGGGGGTGTCTTCCATGACTCCTGATCTTATTACAAGGTATTTACTCACTCCATTACCTGCTGAGATATACGACAATGGCAGTTAAATAGCAAAATGAAAAAATTTTGAAGTCTGCAGTCATTTCCAAATTGCTACATTTTCCCTAAAATTTTTAAAAAATGATGTTAAAGGGTGCCAACTGATTCCCCTCCTTCATACTCCCACAAAACGTATTTGGAAATACAGCCAGAAAGTGAAATTGGACTTTATCTATATAATATTGCGTATCATTTTGGTGTGCAATTTGCGTATACATTGAAATAATTGGACTGTTAGTCCATCATTGGTCAGAGGGGTTTGTATTATGTAGGAGTCAGTAAGAAACGTGTCATTCTCTTATGAAAGAAACCTCATTTTATTTGCTTTGCATTGCTAAAGATGGTGTGTAAGAGAGCTGAAAGCCTGGCATTCAGCCACAGAGTCTGTGGCTTGAATATTTTATATCTGTCAATGGGATTCCTTTTGGCATCTTATCTGAACACAATGAATTTGATTTTGGAGTGGTAGAAGATCCTATATATCGTTTTTCTTGCAACAGAAACATCCTTTGTGAGACCCAATGAGCTAGTTTGAATTCCTCTATCTCATGGTTCTATCTTCAATTGTCAAACAGTTATACTTTCTTCAACTTTTGACATTTCCATTTAATGTAATCCTATTGAAAGAGAATTGCAGCACCTAAGATTTAATTTAAAGCCTGTTTATTGTACTAAGCAGACACTGTGGGGGCTACTGGTTTGAATCTCTTGAGGGCTGAATTTGAAAAAATACAAAGATTTAGCAATAAGCCAGGAGAATTGGCCACAACAGAGATAGGAGAGCTGTGGAAAAAGGGCATTGGTTTATTATCATAGTCCAGCCTGGAGTACCATTAGGTAGGGAAACAAAAAGGCTGTACAGAGTGCAAAATCAGGACCAATGCATACAGAATGTGTGAGAAGCAGTTTTTCTCTTAAACCAACAACAAGCTTCCTATCAATTCCATTTGTCCTACAACAGAATGGGCTACCTCAAGTCCAGGTCTTCACCCACAACAACCCTGTGTGCTAGGTAATGCAACAGCATTTAACCAACAAGGCATCTATCACCCAGAGAGGCTGTTATCAGTCTGTGATCACAAAGCTAGTGTGTTGGATTTCAAAGCCCAGTTTGTCTGACCTCAAACCCTTTTCTTTCTCCATTATGACAACCTATTCCACTCTGATCCCAGTGAACTCCATATCATGGGAGGCCAGGCAGAGACAGGTTGGCAGGAGAAATTTGTATCTTGGGTAGAAGATTAAGTTGGATGACCTTTCAGGTCACTTCTACTTCAAGGTTAGTGATTTTATGATCTTGTGACTCTGGCAGTCTCCTCTTTGAGACAAGATAAAAAAGGAGGAGCCATATATTATTTTAATACCAGTACAGAGACTTTAACGCTTTTTAGTCCCTTCCCTGAGCCAATTTCTTCTTTCTCGGGGCTCTCGAACACCATGGCTGGATCACCTTCAGCACTTAACACACTGGACAGATTTAATTTGTACCCTTGTCTGCCTCTCCTGCTAGATGTTAGGAGCCATCTCTGGGTATCTTGTTCTTTACTTGTAGCTTCTTTCCCACTTCCATCTATGGTGCAGCCCATGCCCGGCACTTCAGCGTTCTTAGAAAAAGTGAACAGATATGGTGGTTTATTTTGTTAAAGCACCTTTTATTAATACCACCAAGCTAGGTGATGTTGTAAAAATTTCAGAGGATATGTGGTTATGCCTCTTGAGCAATGACTTCAAATAGGGAGACGGCGCCATCTCTGGGAGGTGTGCAAGAGGATCTCTCATTGTATAAGATACAGATGATCTTAATGCATCAGAAAGAGTAAGCTAAGGCTTTGTAAAGGTGCTAAGAAAAATTAAAAGAGGAGTTTAGCTATGTGTAGAGTAGGAAAGATAACAAGGAATTCCCACACGTTCCCACAGCTTGTGTCAGGCGATATGGTAAGAACATGGCAGAAGGAGACAGAGGTGCTAGTACTTGTTTGCTTTTATCTTTTTTTTTTTTTTTTTGTGACCAACTCCTGAGCTTTTCTGTTTAACCCCCTTTTCTAGAAATTTTACGTATCTTTGACCAAATGATTTACATGGGAGTTGTCATAAAACTATAACATGGCCTGCTTCCCTGGCCCAGTTGACTTGTCTAGCGATGGACTATTTGCTCAGGCGTGGACAATGAATCCCTTCCCAGGAGCTTTTGGAATTGGGGAAAAATAGATCTGTCAATTTTGGGTGACCAATTCCACATGATAGAAAATGTGGGACCATTCACTGACCATGTTTCCCATTAATGTAAAGATCAGTGTCACGTGGTAGAAGCAAAGGCAGCACAGAGAGGGGAGCCGGGATCCAGGTGAGTTCCAGTGCTCCTCAGACCCTGTGACACCCGTACCCTTCTCCACTTGGTTACTTAACCTCCTTGTTTCCTTTGCAGAGGCAAGTTAGAGTTCACTTTCTATTACTTACAACCAGAAGACTTCTAACAAGTATACTGTCTGTCAAGATGAATGGCAATCAACTGGAAATGTTAGAGACTTCTATGTAACCAAGGGAAACAGAAGCCCAAGTAGATTAAGGAAAGTCTAAGAAAAGATTGAAAGTGTTCAAATGTCTCAGCCCAGAACACTTCCATCCAAGGGCTTTAAGAGTACTTGTCAGTGCGAAGCAGCTCTCTCTGTCAGCAATCTCTCAGGAATCATGGAGGATGTGGGAGGGGTCAGATGAATGGAAATAGAAATCTATTTTCTAAAGGATACTGAGAGTTTCTTTACCATTTTCCTTCTTTGCATCCCAATTCACATATTCTTCTTTGATCTTTAGTTCCTTTTTCTGTAAAATACAGATAGTAAAACACCTCTCTGCCTTCCTTGTACACCATGAGATGCACATGAGTATTAGAAAGTGCTTTGTACATCTATATTTTCCTAGAAAGGCCAAGGATTGCTATCACCATTGAGCTGACTAAAATAATAAATAGAAAGTAGTTGATAGCCTTTTTTATTACCAAGCTAGAGTCAGGTAATAGTTGCTAACAACATTTTTGGCACTACTCTATACCAAATATTGATGAATTGTCAACTGTAAATTCTAAATTAGCTTATTTTTCTGGATTAAGCTACTATCTTGTATAATAGTTATTTCACTAGGGTTGGATAGAATTTGTAGCCATTTTCATCTTAAAGAAAATCTTGTACAACTTGTTGTCTATTGGGTTACAAACACTAGCATAGCCCTGAAATAAACTAGGCCATTCCCCACTCTACAAACTTCTTTAATCACTTACTCTATGAAAAGTAAGCTAACTCTTTAGCATGGCAGAGAATAAGATTTCAGAGAGGCACAGAATGGCCATGTTGTATAAGCTCACAGAAATCCAGGGAGGAAAGAATTTAGGAAGATGATCTCAAAACTAACAAATGTGAAGATATTAAAGACTGGATTTGTAAATTGAAAAGGCATCCAATCGTTCATCAAATCTTAGTGATTCTACCTCTTTAATATGTGTAAATTCCAGCTCTCTCTTTAAATCCCTATTGGCAGTTACCAAAGTCCTAGCCTCTATTAACTTTTTCTAAATTACTGCGACCAGATCCTAACTGGTTCTCCAGCATCTCCATCAACTTAGGAAACACCTTTTCTCCACTCTGGAACTTTGACTTGGAGACAGAGTTTGATAGAGGAGATTGATAGAGGGTTTCCTAATGACATTCTTCCTTTATCTCTACCTTCCATCTTTTCCCATCTTTCACTGGGATAGAAAAGGAAAGTTTTCCCTAATTCTTTTCTTCTTATTGGATTGGGACTGCCCTTATGCAAAAGGGTAATACCAATTATGCCAGGACAATCTCTTGATAATAGTAAAGGAAGGAGAGAAAGGAATTTAGAAAAATCTCTTTCTTGACAAAACCTGCATTTCAATACTGTTGTCTGGTTGCAACTTCCTATTTTGTATATTTGCTCAGCAATAGTAATTCTTTCCTTTCTCCTTGAAGACCTATTGTAATTTTCTTACCTCCATCTCAAGGCAAGGCAGATTAGTAATTCAGATCGATTACACAGATTATGTACACAGAAATGCAAAGGAGAAAAGCTCATTAACTGCTTAAAATATGATGATAGCAATCCCTGGCCTGATAATTATTCTTACTTTATGGAAGAGGAATCTGAGGTTCAGAGAAGTTAAGTGACTTTCCTGAGGCACAGAGTTAGTAAATGGCAGAGGCAAGATTAAAATCCCAGGAATATTCCATTTTCAAGGGGGTGCTGTGGAATGCTGAATGGCTCTGATTAATGGAGTGAGAAGAATTTGGAGTTCCTAGGCAAGGAGGAGTAATGGTTTGAGAGAGAAGTCAGAAGAGGGATGGAGACAGCGTGTAGATGAGGTGAAAGTGGTGAATTCCCTTTCTTCCTGCATTACCCTCTCCCCCCATCATTTTGCATTCATTTATCACAGTTGATGGTATCTGCTACATTTTAAATTTGCTAGATCACTTGCATGTACTTGGTCTCCCCTCTCTGTCCCATACATTTGCAGTGAATTTTATATGTGTACCAATTCTTAGTGCTGAGTAAATTTTCTGGGGTGGGAGGGATGCGGGGAAGGAAGGGCCTCTTAAAAGGGGCTAAGTTTCACATCTGAGGGGCCCCCTTGACACAGGCACAGAGAAATCCTAGAGTAGTAGACGGTAGAGGAGGTTATAATTTTGGAGTGAGATCTTTGGTGTCATTTGTAGAAATTTTGTGGGGAGGACTTGAACCTATGGAACTGATGGAATTGAGAGTTTTGAGCCTATTTTATCTAGCTCTCCTCAGGGCAGGCAAGCCTGATCTCTGGGTTGTATCTTTTCTTGCCACTGTTCCATGTGCTTCTGGAATGTAAGGACCATGTGACTATCCTATTCCCTTCCATCTCTGAACCTCACATGGTTCCTGCTTCATAACAATCATAAATCATTTGTTTGAGACAACTGGCCCTGTAGGGCCATGGGGACAGTAATATGAATGAAAAGGTTTCAGTAGAAGGTCTGAGATGGGAGCATAGAAGCAGGAGATGTCAGCCATGTGTCCAAGATACTGGGCAGTGGTAGCTAAAATAAATAGCATGATTGAATAAATGTATTATTTTTGTTTGAAGATGAAAATACATGGCTTAAAAATGTTAGTGGGCAGAGGGGAAGGAAAGAATTCTCATTTTAGAATAGATTTTTTCTCCCTGATTACATATTTCACTATATAAAATAATTTATGTTAAACAGTCATCTGAACATCAGCAACTCATTGCCTCATCTGCAATGGCTGTCGTTACATCATGTTCCTTCCTCAAATCTTTCAGGACCTTCCAGAACCTTCTGTGTACAGTTTGTAGTTTAAAACATGGTGACCTGAGAATGTAGAAATTAATCTACATATATATAGCCAACTTATTTTTTGACAAAGGCACCAAGAACATTTACTGGGGACAGGACAGTTGTTCCAATAAATGGCGCTAGTAAAACTGGATATTCATATACAGAAGAATAAAATTAGGCCCCCACCTCTCTCACCTTATACAAAAATCACTCAAAATGGATTAAAGACCTAAATGTAATGTGTGAAACTATAAAAGTACTAGAAGAAAAAAAACAGGAGAAACTCTTCAGGACATTGGTGTGGGGAAAGATTTTGCAAATAAGACTCAAAAATATAAGCAACAAAAACAAAATTAAACAAATGGGATTATATCAAGCTAAAAAAATTCTGCACTACAAAGAAATCAACAGAGTGAAAATATAACCTATGGAATGGGAGAAAATGTTTGGAAACTATTCATTTGACAGGAGATTAATATCCAGAATATATGAGAAACTTAAACATCTCAACAGCCAAAAAAAAAAAAAATCCAGTTTAAAAACGTGGGCGAATAATCTGAACAGTAATTTTTCAAAAGAAGACATACAAATTTCCAACAAGTATATGAAAAAACATTCAACATCACTAATCATCAGGGAAATGCAAATCAAAACCACAATGAGATATCATTTCACCTTAGTTAGAATGACTTATCAAAAACACAAAAAACAAAAACAAAAAACAAATGCTGGCAAGAATGTGGAGAAAAGGAAATGCTTGTATGCTGTTGGTGGGAATGTAAACTAGCACAGAAAACACTATGGAGGTTTTCAAAAAACTACATGTAACACTACCATTTGATTCAGCAACCCCATTATTGGGCATTCATCCAAAGCAAAGGAAATTAGTATATCAAAGAGGCATCTAAATCTCCACGTTTATTGCAGCATTATTCACAATAACCAAGATAGGAATCAACCCAACTGTCCAACAACAGATGAATAGATATAGAAAATGTGGTATATATACACAATGGAATATTATGTAGCCATACAAAAGAATGAAACCTTGTCATTGGCAGTAACGTGGATGGAACAAGAGGACATTATGTTAAGTGAAATAAGTCAAGCACAGAAAGACAAATATTGCATTGTTCTAACTCACATGTGGGAATTTAAAAAGTGAATCTCATAAAGATAGTGAAAGATTGGTGGTTAACAGAGGCCAGGAAGGGTAGGGGAGAGGAGAGTATGAAGAGAGGTTGATTAAGGAGTATAAATATATAGTTAGATAGAAGAAATAATGGCTGGCTGCGGTGGCTCATGCCTGTAATCCCAGCACTTTGGGAGGCCAAAGTGGGTGGATCACTTGAGGTCAGGAGTTTGACCTGGCCAACATGGTAAAACCTTGGTTCTAGTAAAAATACAAAAATTAGCTGGGTGTGGTGGCACACGCCTGTAATCCCAGCTACTCAGGAGGCTAAGGCAGGAGAATTGCTTGAACCCAGGAGGCAGAGGTTGCAGTGAGCCAAGATCATATTACTGCACTGTAGCCTGGGCCACAGAGCAAGACTCCATCTCAAAAAAAAAAACCAAGTTTTTGGTAGAACAGTGGAGTGACTATAGTTAACAATAATCTATAGAGCATTTCAAAATAGCTAGAAAAGAATAATTTGAATGTTCCTAGCATAAAGCAAAAATGAATATTTCATTTAAATATGAAAAATTGGATATCTCAGTCCCCCTGATTTGATCTTTACAAATTATATGGATGTATAACATTATGAGAAAATACATATATCTATTATGTATCAATAAAAAACTTAAAATATATAAAACACTATAAGTGTTGATGTCATAGAAGTAAAAAGTAGAATAGAGTATACTAGAGGCTGGGAAGGGTAGGGGGGATAGGGAGAGATTTTTTAAAGATAGAAAAGTGCAGCCAGGTAAGAGGAATAAGTTCTAGTGTTCTATAGCACTGTAGGATGACTACAGTTAATACATACTTTCAAACAGCTAGAAGAAAGATACTGTTTCCAACACAAAGAAGTGACAAATATTTGAGAGGATAGATAAGCTAATTTTGCTGATCTGATTACTGTACATTGTATGTATTGAAACATCACTATGTACCCCATAAATACATACAATTATTATGTGCCAGTTACAAACAATTTTTAAAGAAAAAAATAAAATAAAATACAATTTTACATTTACAAAAAAAAAAAAAAAAACACCAAACAAACATGGTGACCCTACTTGACCTGGCTCCTGCTTCCTTCTCCAGCCTTATATTCATCCACTCTGTAGGATGCAGGATCCACTCTGTAGGACACCACATTCCAGAGGTATTGAATCACTTGACACTTCTGGAAGGCATCATGCTCTTTTATACAAATTATCTGCCTTCCAGCAATGTTCTCTCTGCCTGAAGTTTTCTTTCTCACTCCCTTTCTGCTTAGAAAAGTTCTCCTCTTAGCACAGATATTGATTCCTTCACAAAGCCTTTCCTGGCCTCAGCCATCTTAGTGCTTGCCATGGTTCGAATGTTTGTTTCCACTAAAACTCATGTTGAAATTTAATTGATATTATACAAGTATTAAGAGGTGATTAAGCCATGAGGGCTTTGCTCTCATAGATGGACTTAATGCTGTTTCACGGAAATGGGTTTGTTATTGCAGGAGTGTGTTTGCTATAAAAGTGTGGTAACTTTGGCCCAGTTTGCCCTTTCTCTCCTGCCCTTCTGTCTTCCACCATGGGCTAATGCAGGAAGAAGGCCCTCACCAGATGCTGACGACTTGGCCTTGGACTTCCCAGCCTCCAGAACGGTGAAGAAATAGATTTCTGTTCTTTATAAAGTACCTAGTCTCAGGTTTTTTGTTATAGCAGCACAAACAGACTAAGAAAGTGCTCCCAAGGAAAACTGCACTTTCCTCTTTGCTAATCTCTTGTCATATCATGCAGTGAGTTACTGTTTGGTAGCTATGTAAATTCTGAGTTTTTGATGGTAAAGACCATTGCCTTTTGTCTCTGTGTCCCTGTTTCTTAGCCTGCCACCCCACCAAATAGGACTGCAGTAATTTGCTATTGACTGAATGAAGTAAGAGCAAGAACACTTAGCCATTTATAGCACTAATTATTTCAAAATTCTACTTTAAAACATATTTTTTTTGTGATTTATTATTTTTATGGCTGTTTGATTCTAAATTCTACTCTTCCCTCACATCATTGTGTGGTCCATTTCAGATCTGTACAGTTCTTGGAGGCAGTGGTGATAACAGTAACACACAATACTGCCTTCTTTCTTCTTATCTTGGATAATTTATCCAAATTGATATTTCTGGATCAAAGAGTATATATATATATACATATATATATATATATATACATTTTTTTTGAGACAGAGTTTCACTCTTGTTGCCTAGGTTGGAGTGCGATGGCACCATCTCTGCTCACCGCAACCTCCACCTCCAGGGTTCAAGCGATTCTCCTGCCTCAGCCTCCTGAGTAGCGGGGATTACAGGCATGCACCACCACGCCCGGCTAACTTTGTATTTTTAGTAGAGACAGGGTTTCTCCATGTTGGTCAGGCTGGTCTTGAACTCCCGACCTCAGGTGATCTGCCTGCCTCAGCCTCCCAAAGTGCTGGGATTACAGGCGTGAGTCATGCGCCCGGCTCAAAGACTATATATTCTTTTATGACTCTTTTCACCATTTGCTAAATTGTTTTCTGCAAAGATGTGCCACTTTATAGTGCCACCATCTATTTTTTCCTCAACTTTCCTGATGGAGTTTTGCCATTTGAAAAAAAGAATAAATTAATAGATATAATCTTATTATTTCAGTAGATAAAAAGTAGATGTTCAGAATGTTTTAGTGTGTATTTTTATAGTTATTAGTAAGAAAGAGAATTTTCCTGTGTTTCTTATTCACATTTTTCTTATATCAATTACCCACAAATATGAAGAGAAATAACTTTGAAGGCAGAAGAAGAGTAAATACTAATACTGAAAAAAGCTGAGATAATTGGTGGAGAGTAACCCCCAAAGTTCCTGGAGAACAGGAGATGAGTTTATTCTTGTAAAGATGGAGGAGAACAGTTTCTCCTAAGAGAAGCATAAAAGAAAATAAGATAGGTAAGGGGCAGAGACACAATAATAGAGAATATTAACTAACTTTTTTTGAGCATTTAATGTGTGAAAATTGTGCTAATTGCTTTTCATAAATTCCTTCTTTTAATCTTCAGAACCATTCATTTCACAGATGGGGAAACTGAGGATCCATGAAGTTAGGAGACATGTTCATGAACACTTAGAAAGTCCACGCAGAGCTTGAATTCAGAGTCAAGTCTGTACCTTTAACCACGATCCTGCACTTCATAGCTGAGTTGGACGGGGAGAGGATGAGGTCTTTTTTTTTGTCATCTTGATTCAGTAAAAGAGAAGGGGGAGATGCTCTTCTGAGAAGGGCCATACTGAAGAGAGTGTTCTAGGGACATGAGCTGATAGCAATTGTGGGCAGCATCCTGGTATGAATCTGGCTGGCCTGTTTCTGTGATGCTTTTTAGTAGTATTCTGGGCTTTGGGGAGAAGATCAGACAAAAGGCAGAGAGGCATGTTTAGGTTTGTGTGCTGCTGGGCTCAGCTGGAGCTAGGGAGGTGGCCCCAGCAGTGTAGTGTCAGTAGGCCAACATTAAAGTGGTTGTCAAAGTTGTCCAGGACAGATAGGGACCCACACATGGCTATGGGGATTACCTGTCTGAATTATTGATGCCACTTCTGTCACTGCTACAGCTATTATGACCATGACTCCTGACTGTCAGAAAGCATTGATTGATCACCCACACGGTGCCAGTGCCTGCCATCTCTTTGGCGTACTGGCTGTTGGGTAGGTTGAAGAGGGTTGTCGCCAGCAGCAGCTGTGTCTTTTTCACGGCTCCAGCTCCCAACACCAGCCTCTCCTGTTATGATCCTAGACTGGCAGGTCTGTGGCTCCAGCTCCTGCCTATGTGACCGTTGCAATTACTGTTCTCATTTGGCATATGAGAACACCAAGGTGCAGAGAGGTGACTTTCCCAAGAAGCCCCCATCTGCTAAGTGAGGAAGCTAGTATACAATCTGGGGTAGTCTGATGAGGGAACTGAGTCAAGGAACAAGTCCAGAGTCACACTGCTGGTAGGTGGTAGAGTCAGAATCCCAATGCAGGCTGTCTGAAAGGGGAGGAGTGGCAGATGAGGAGTGAGAGGGCGATCCAGATGCAGAAAGCCTCTTTGTTCTTGATTTTGCTGCTCTTGGGCGTGAAAGCGAAGCCAACACTTCCTGGAAGAGGAAGGCAAGGAGGGAGAGGAAGAAAGGGAGGAGGTAGAGGAGGAAGAGGACCCAGGGCTTTGGCCTTGGCTTTGACTGTGTCTGAATGGGCAAATCCACACAGTGGCATCAGAGGCTCTTTGTCTCCCCAGCAGCTGGCCCCGATTAGCTACAGACCTCAGTCCTTCTCCAAAGCCACCACCCATCAGGGGCTGGTTCTCTTGCCCTTTGCCCGGGCTTTTGATCAGAGGGCACCAGGCACTAAAGGCACAGCTAGGAAGCTCTTCCTTAGGGCTTCCTGAGATGGCTGCAAAGGTCGGAAAGCAATTTGCAGCTTTTGTGTGGAAGACCACAGGGTTTGGGGAGGGAGCGCTCCAGTTGGTGGGGAGCTGATTAGGGCCAGTAACTGTTTGGCCACTTCACTCTCACTTGAAAGCCCTCTGGGATGATGTGGTGGGGAGCATGGAGACCACTTTGTTCTCAGCAGGCAGCTGACTGCCACTGTGTAAGTGGCAGGTTTGGGAAACGAGGTCTGGAAAGACTGATACTTAATAACCCTCAGGAGGTTTGTGAAATGGACTCTCCATGAGTGGTTGTCCTGTATTTACATTCTGCAGTATGTTGCACCAAGGCTACAATACTCTAATGCAACATTTTTTTTTCTGGGATGCCTTTCTATGTATGACTACTAATTATGGATCACATATACTGTTGTATCCTTATTAATAAAAGATATTCCCTCTTATCAATGAATTAACTGTTGCCATAGTGACTAATGCACTTTACAAGAGTGAATTTGGAATATTCTAAAAGTGGATCCCCTAAGGAAATGCTGGAAAAGTAAAAAGACATTTGGATTATTCATAAACCACAATTCTGCTAGGTTTTTTTGGGAGAAGGGGCACAGAAAGATATGCTATTAAACCAGTTTGAGGGCATAGAGGTTGTATGTAGAGCTATAGCCAAAGGCTTCATTTCTAAGGTTGGCGAGTCCTGATGCTAATTTTGAATTTTCTACCTATTAGATGTGTGACTACACAGGTGAGTTGCACTCTCAGTTTCAGTTTCCTCATGGGGATAATTGCAGGATATCATGATTGTGAATAATAAATCAATGACTCAGCCAGTAGGTCACATAGAAAGTGTTTGGTATAGATCAGTGGTTGTTATTGTTATATAAACATTCATTAGTACTTGTTACCATCTGATTCCCACCATACTGGTTGGCAACTGGTGGTTACCAACCAGTAACCACCATAGTTCAGCCACTAGCTATCTAATTCTTCAGTCTCCCCTCTCCACCTAGTAAGCAGCGTACAGAAACATTCAATTCATTCCTGTTTTGTCACCAGAAGATTGTACAGTAATTTCTATTGCTATCCTAATTAGTGCCCATTTGGTCTTTAATTGGGACAAAAATGACTGGATAAATGTAAACAGATTTGCCAAAGAATTGGATTATATATTATAATTTAATTATGCCAGGGGCTGTTAATGATTCTTTAGGCCAGTGATTTCTTTCTTTGTGTCCTTTATGTTTTGATCTACTTTCTGCTTTTGTTCTTTCGATGTTCTGGTAGCAACCTCACAAGACTCTTCTGCAATCTACCCAAGGTCTGAGTATTCTATTGAAAGGGCTTTGTTGTCCTAACTGCAAATCCTCATAAGCTGGCATGCTTCCTTTTCCCTGGGTAGCTTTTCTGTCCTGTGCTCCTTGAGCAACAGTGTTTACAGAGTGAATTTGTGCATAGTGAGCAGCAAGGCATAACCGTTTTGTGGTCTTGCCTTTTTAAGTATTATGCATCGTAGTCTTGAATAAATGGGGTAAATATAATTCAATACTTACTGGAGAGCATTTATGGTCTATCAGGTACTCTGCTCCTTGGTTTATGGGTATTAATAAACAGTAATTTGGTTTCATTAACAGAAAATTCTGAAAGGTGGGAAATAGTGGGGTCAAAACACTGGAACTGGAATTCTGGTTCTATTTACACTTGATCCTTGAGCAACGTGGGTTTGAACTGGGAGGGTCCACTTATACACAGATTATTTGCCATTAATGCAGTTGGCCCTTGGTATTGGCAGGTTCCGCATCTGCAACCAAACCTGAGGCTGGAAGATTCCACGTTTACAGGATTCAAAACTCGCTTATACAGAGGACTGGCTGTTCCTTTCCTATCCGCAGGTTCCGAAGGACCTACTGTCACACTTGAGTATGCGTGGATTGTGGTATGTGCGGGTGGTCCTAAAACCAATCCCCCAAGGATACTGAGAGATGACTATACTAGCTTTGTGACGATGCACAAGTCACTGTGGCCTCAGTTTCCTCATCTGTAAAATGCCAATCCTGATAATTGCTTTAGGGGATTATTGAGAGAATAAGTGAGATATCATATTTAAAATGCAGATCAGGTAAAATAAATGTGACTTACTTTCCTCTCTTTAACTTTCTGTTGAATAAGTTCTGCAGGTATTTATCCCATGAAAAACTGTCCTGCATTTGTGTGTTTTTGTTTTTGGCTTCCTTTGTCTCCTTTTTCACCCACTCTGACATTTCCCCTTTGTCCATTCAGCTATGAAGACTAAACTGAAGTCCACATGTGACTTCTGTGGTTTTGCTTCTTAGCGATTTGTTCCTGAACTTCGTGTTTGTTTTCTTTAAGAAAACTCCTTTAGTTTAGGTGAAAAAAAAGGATTGATTTCCTGGTAAAGCTTTCCTAGGAAGACCTATCCCCAGGCAGTTTTAGAATTTTAGCGTTTACATTTAGGTCCATTATCCATTTTTCTCTGAGTTACTTAATTATGGTGTGAGATAAGGGTTTAAGGTGTCTTACTCTTTTATTTCTTATGGATGCCCTTCACCATTGAATTGCCTTGGAAACATGGAAAATAAATTGACCCTGAGTAGGGTTAATTTCTGGACCTTTTTGTTCCTTGGTCTCTAATTATATTTTTATGTCAATATCATACTGTCTTGATTACTGTAGCTTTATAATATGTTTTGAAATTGGGTAGTGTGGTAGCCTGAAAAATGGTCCTCCAAAAGATATTCATATCCTAATCCCTGGAACCTATTTATGTTATCTTATATGGCAAAAAAAAAAAGGGTCTTTGCAGACATGATTAATTTGAGGGTTTTAAGATGGAGGAGATTATCTGGATTTTCTTGAATGACTTTAAATGCAATTATAATTATCCTTATGAAAAGGAGGCAGAGGGAGATTTCACACACATACATATGTGACACACACATACACACACACACATACATGTACACAGAAGGCAATGTGAAAATGGAGCAAAGCAAGATCTAAAGATGTTGGCCTCGAAGATTTGAGTGATTTGGTCACAAATCAAGGAATGGCAGCAGCCACCAGAAACTAGAAGAGGCAAAAAACAGATTCTTTTCTAGAGCCTCCACCCTGCTGATACCTTGATTTTGGCCAAGTGATACTGATTTCAAGTTTCTGGTCTTCAGAACTGAGAGAAAATACATTTCTGCTCTTTTAAGCCACCACATTTGTGGTTGTTACAGGAGCCATAAGAAACTAAGCTAGGTAGTACAAGCTTTCAAGATTTTTGTCTTTGGCTTTTAGCAGTTTGATTTTGACATGTTTAGACGTGGATCTGTTTATGTTTATTATATTTCTGGTTGTTGAGCTTCTTGGATCCCCAGAGTAATATTTTTTATAAAATTTTGAAAGCTTTGGCTATTATTTTAAAAAGATATTTTTTCACTCTTTTCTCTCTACTCTCCTTCTGAGACTCATATTACATGTATGTTGGTATACTTGATGGTGTCCCAGAGGTCTCTGAGGCTGTGTTTATTTTTTCTTCAATCTTTTTTTCTTCAAATTGGGTAATTTCTACTGATTTACGTATAAGTTCACTGATTATTTCTTCTGCTGTTTTAAATCTGATGTTGAGCCCATATAGTGAATGTTTTATTCCAGCTACTGTACTTTTCAACTGTGGAACTTCTTTTTGGTTCTTTTAAAAAGAGTTTCTATTTCTCTATTGATATTTCTTATTTTGAATCATTGTCAAAATATTTTCCTTTAATTCTTTAGAAAAAATTTCCTGTAATTGTTTGAACATATTTCTAATAGCTACTTTGTAGTCTTTGTCTACTAAATCCAATATCTAGATCTCCTCAGGAGTGTTTTATTGGAGAATGGGTATGTGCTTGGTGTAGGGAGGAAAGTTTTGGTAATACAAGGAAGGTTGGAGAGAGCTGGCCTCATGCAATACCAGGGTGTACTCAGGTAAGGGAACTGAAAGGCACATCAGAGGCAGAGTCGACAGACTTAAAGGATATTAATTTTCTGACATTCTAAGTGCTTCATATTTGCTAATCATCCTGTTTCATATTGTTCTCCAGTGGTTTGTGTTATGGTTTTGTTTTCTCCCAGATTAAAACTTTTGTCAAAGATAGGGACTATTTTATTTTTCTTTAATGTATTCCTCAATATCTAACCTACTGCTATAATTGTGGTAGCACTTTAACTTACATTTATCAACTTGATTTAAATAGCATAAGTCTGTCTTGAAATTCTGATCTTGCTTCCAACTTGCTTTGTAGCCTCAGAAAAATCAAGTTGCTTTTCTAATCTTTACTCTTTTCATCTTGTCAATGGGAACAATAATTATAGAGTAATAATGTTAATAGGAATAATGACTCATTTTGCAACAGGAATGTGATAAAGAATAATAGATAAGCCTGAATTGAATATAATTGGCAAGCTTTAAATGTGCTCTGAATGATACCCTAAGTTCTTCCAAGGATAGGCTTACAAAGGGCGTTACATACAGATTATTTTCCATCTTTACATCACTAGGATGGTAAGAGCAGATATCTGACCTCACCATGTTTCCAAAAATGCCTAATGGTTTTCTTTTTTTTTTTTTTTTGTATTTGATAAATTATTTATAATACCCTCCATGCACAAGAAATCAATAAGAATCATGGGTTCCATTTTTTACAAAAGCATGTAAGTCCTGATGATGTTTTATGACTTACTCGTGGTACATGCTCTACAGATCAGTAACAACCAGTAAAGCAAATTGGCAGCTGTGTAACTACTTGCAGATTCCTAAACATACCAAACCCAGTGGCAGGCATGGTAATAAATCATTGAGAGTTAAGAACATTTTTTTCTTAAAATATTCCCAAATGGAATTTTCCTTAAATGTAAACTTTTTTAAAAAAGAAAAAGAAACAGTTATAAAGAAGAAAGTCTTATCTCAAACAATAGTTTTATTTATTTCAGTATATTTTTCAAATAATCTATATATATGTACAGTCATTTAAATAATATATACCCACACACAATAAAACAAATCATAAGTTCAAGCTGTAGAGAGTGAAAACATGTCTTAGTCATATCCCTTCCCTGTCTTTTTACTCCAAAGTGAACCAGTTACTGGTTTCTTGACTGATAGTTAACACCTGTGTTTGTGCATTTACACATTTTTCCATGTTTAAAAGATTTAAATTCTTTCTAGTTTCAACTCAAGATTTCCAGCTACTGAAAGAAAGTTGCTATTAGAATAATATCTATTTTCTTTTTAAAGAAAACCACAAATTCTGAGCCACTATCGGTCCTAACCAGTTATTTCTCCTTAAAAGAGAAACAAATTTTTTTAGTCAAAACTGGCGATACATGTGAGAAACACATAAATATTTAAAGAAACAGCAAATCTGCAAAGTGAAAATACTGATATTGGCTGAACTCTCAAGTATATCTTATGTACAACATTTGATGCCTTTTTAAAAGTTATTCTGGAAAGTTTCTTATAGAGAGGCCTATTTATGAAGTAAATTTTAATGCTTCATTTTGGAAATACTGAATGTGCTCCACTTCTATGAAAAAGGAAACTATTGTTAACAGTGTTGGAATATTATTTGAAGGATAAAATAAAGTAAAATACAAAGATAATTTTATCTTTCACTTCAGGAAGTGCTCTGATTACTTGTGAACTGTTTTAGTTTTCAAATCTAATGTAAATCCACAGGCAAAATAGAATATTCATAGAAAATAAGAAAGAGGGAGTCATATTTGTTTTTATTATCCGCTAATGAGAAATATTTAGGATCAAGAATTTATTCAGTGAATAACTTGCTTAGGCATATAACTGCAAAAATGCCTAATGGTTTTCAAAAAGCTGTATGTTATGTGTGGGAATGCCCATTTCAAATAGAGGCAATAAACCACAAGCTGGTCTTCAATATCTTTTAAAAAAAAAAGCAAGTAGACTTTAAGTTCGCACAAAATTAACACATCCATTATTTTTCACAGTGAGACCTGAAGGGGGTTGTTTTTTTGTTTTGCTTTGTAGATATGTTCTCAAGGCATTGAGAGGACCCTTTTTAGAAGTGAGAAAAAGCCAGTCTGTAATGGCATTGGGATCTTCACAAGTTTTGTGTCAAATGAAACTTGTTTTCTCCACGTTACTGGTTGTAGCAGTCACAACTTTATAAAATAATCTCAGATGCAAGTGAAATATGAAATTCACTAGGTGTCCTGAGCAAGCTCTTGAGGGTCAGAAAGCACCGGGATGTGGTGGAAAAGCCCCAAATAGACATAGTATCCGGACTTAACTCTAGGCTCTTTCTAGCCAACTATACCTGTGACTCCATTTTCTTCTCTCTCAGAGGAGCATAAGTCTATTAAGCCATTATTTTTAACATAACCAACATATGGTACACTTATTTTTAAATAATTATCATTTTATATTTTTCAGGGCTCAATAACCTGGAATAAAATGAATAAATAAATAAAAATAAATTCATTTCCTTTGGTCAAATCCAACAATGTACTGAATGGTAAGAAGTAGAACTAAGGCTCCAGGACTGAAAGATACTAGTCATGCCAGACAGTCTAGCCCCTTGTAGAAATATTTTAAAGTATGGATAACCTCTGTCTGCCCAAACTGTAGTTTGGAACATAAAAGGGAAGACAGGCCAAGTCATTCCAGTCCTTGGCTGCCAAAGCCTGTGACTGCTGCTGCCAAGCATCTTCCAGGCTTGGTGTCAGCTCCAGCTGGAGCTGAGATGTTTCCATCTGTACAACCGCAGGTGGTTATATAATTAGCAGTATACACTTGTAGGGCTGTAAAGAGAAGTCTGGTAACAAATCCATCCTTGGTGCACATCTGTTGGGTGTTACAATTGACTGGAAAAGGGTCTGTTCTTGAAATAAATAGATCAAAACACTTTTTTTTAATTTCTGAAAATTAAAAACATTTTCTTAACTTTTAAGTTCAGGGGTACATGTGCAGGTTTGTTACATAGGTAAACTTGTATCACGGGGGTTTGTTGTACAGATTATTTCATCACTCAGGTATTAAGCCTAGTACCCGTTAGTTATTTTTTCCTGATTCCCTCCATCCTCCTGCCCTTCAGCCTCTGATAGGCCCCAGTGTGTGTCGTTCCCCTCTGTGTGTCCATGTGTTATCATCATCATTTCACTCCCACTTATAAGTGAGAACATGTGGCATTTGGTTTTCTGTCCCTGTGTTAGTTTGCTAAGGATAAGGGCCTCCAGCTCCATCCATGTGCCTGAAAAGGCCACGATCTCATTCTTTTTTTATGGCTGCATAGCATTTCAAAGTGTATATGTACCACATTTTCTTTATCTGGCCTACCATTGATGAGAATTTAGGTTGATTCCTGGAAGACAGTGTGGCGATTCCTCAAAGACCTAAAGACAGAAATTTGACCCAGAAATCCCAATACCAATACCCAAAGGAATATAAATCATTCTGTTATAAAGACACATGCATGGGTATGTTCACTGCAACATTATTCACTTTTGTAGTTTAAATATTCTGAGGTTGATTATTTAGGCAAAGTCACCACTGAAGCCTAAATGACTGAAATGGCAGTGACAAGCAAGCTTGAAGTGTATCTATATCTTCTGCTATCCACTCAGTTTGAGCATTTTCTGCATCCTTCAGAAGCCTGCTGGAGCCACAGATGCCCTCTGGATGGGTCACTTTGAAAGAGAACCTGTTGCACTTCCTATCTTTGGCCTTGTACTAAGGGATCTGATCTTGTCATGTAGTATTTGACTTATTTCTCACCCCTCTCGACCATGTGGATACACATTTCCATTTACATACCTGCCAAAAGTATGGACATACTTGGACATACTTTCAATTGGATGCCACTCAAATAAAAGACAATTTATTACTTTTAACCAAAAATTCATTTATTCAAAAGCTGTGCCAAAGATATCAGTGAAGATAGAGTCCCAGCTTAGCAGAGAATCAAAGTTCTATGAAGCACCTCTCTTTTCTCTGCACAGTTATCGATTTCCATAGCACATGCAAGAAAGAGAACTTGGAATCCAGACTTTGATCCCAAATTAATATACGTGTTAGGATGGGAGAGGTTATATTTCAGTCCTTCACATGTTCTTCAGTATCTGACTGTTCAACTTGTTCAGAACTAGGTGAAGAAGAGAGGTGTTGGGTGCTCCCTGAAAACTCCCAACAAGGTTGTTTTAATTTCTCTGCTACTAGTGACTTCTCCAGTCTCAGTTTAGGTCCTCTTTACAGTTTTGGCTAAACTGAAAATGACTAAAACTGGAAGTGACCATAAACTCAAAATAACCCTTCATCTTTATTTGATGGTCACTTTTCTCACACAATAAATGGCTCTTCCAATCACCAGCTAGCAAAAAGCTAGCTGGACATCAGGAGTGAAGGGTCATGTTGGCTATCAGCTGTGGTTCTATTAATTGCCATCCAAATGGGCACGGAATTTAAAATTAAAATTTTCTTAAAAGCCTGGAAAGGCCCAGAGTAACAACACAGCCCCTGTTTTTTTTTTTTTTTTTTTTTTTTTTTTAACATGTGCTGAGGTGTCCTCCTAATGGTTTTCAGGACTGAGAACAAAACCCCTTATCAGGATAAAGGGCAGGACTGACATGTCATCCACGGCATGGACAGAGGCAGAAACCAGACCTTCGTGTGTGCATGTGTCTGTGCATTAATTATCCACAGCATGCTTTGTGGACCACCATACCTAAGAAGGTTTTGCAAACTATCTGGCAAGATGAGATAATGTGTTTCCACATTTAGCATTTTGGCTCTCCAGGCATCAGAACTTTGTAGCTTTAACTCAAAAGCTTATCACTATAGAAATAAAAATAATTTAACTTTCCAACAGTAAGGGGAAGAAGACTTCTTAAAAGTCTCTTATGAAGCAGAATAATAAGTGAAAAGTAAGAGAAATGAGACTGGTTGGATTTTTACACTTTACAAAGTCAGAAGAGGGAATTTTCTGAATGCCTTTTGCCAACAGCAAGTCCTTGTAACCCAGCTCAAGATTTGAGCTAAGCTAGATCGGCTTGTCTCTAATTTAGGATAGAAAAGAGAAAAAATGAAAAAGTTAAACCCCAGGGACCCAAGGGAAATTTCTAAAAGCTTCTTATATTTTGATACTGTGTTCCTGGTTTTAATCCTCTTTTCGAATCTAGTTCATGGCTGCCAGATTAATCTTCCTGAAATATCATTTTGTATATGACACTTTCCATGCTCAGAAATTTGCAAGAGTGATTTATTTTCCCCAGGAGGGGATAAAAGTTAGTAGCCTGGCATTCGAAGGCCATTTGTTCTGGCCTCTGCCCACCTGCCAGACTCTTCCTCCACAGCTACAGCCACAGGATTCTCCCTGGTCTTTTTCTGAGCATCCTGTGCACATTCTCCTTTCTTGTTTTTTCCTCACATGTGGTTGTCAAACTCTGGTATGCATAAGAATTACTTTAAATCCTCATTAAAAATACCAACATCACCATAATCCTATTCTACCAAATAGGATAGACTCTTTATGCTCAGCTCTGCTTGTTAAGTCTTAGTCTTCTTCTTAGCCAAGCCTAGGTTCAGAGTTGCCAGAAGCCCAGCTTAGATAAGAAATTTGAAAAGAGAAAGGCATCCTAGGCAAGGGGAGAAACCAGGCAAAACTGGAAATGTTTGGAAACCATCAGTCAAAATTTGGATTAGCAGGTTGAGTCTAAATGACTTAGCATTGCCTAACGTGGCTGCATGGAGGAATTCTAATGCCTTTTATTGAAAATGTGCCTGTTTCAAGGCTGGAGAGAATTGAGTCTAAGTCCTCACTTATTTGCTGATACTGGGCTGGCTTGGACAAATGCCTTATTTCTCTGACATCTACTTCATTCACTTGGAAAATGGAATACATGTTTTCTGTATTGTAGAGGTAAGATGTTATAACATATGCAATGCATTTGGCACATAGTAGGTACTTAATAAATGTTGGCTCCCTTCACTTTTGTCTGGGTGGCTGAGACAGGCTGAAGAGCCAGCTGCTGTGACACAGTGGCAAATTCCTGTTTCCAGCTAACGACTCCTGCATTTCTACATGTAAGAATTTCCTCTCTGAGACATGCTTTTCATGTCCGTGTGCCAGGCTGGACATGCCAGAGAATTAATCCTCTTCAGGAACAGCTCTCAACCAATGACTAATGGGAACGGTTGTAACTCAGCTTCCTCATCCCTTGGGTGTGATAACTCAGAGTGACTGCATGGGATTAAACTCCAAGCAGCCATAGTGGTAGCTGGCTTAAGAATTGGCCAATTAAAGATAAACTCTTAATTGACTGCCTTCTCTCCCTTGTGTCATCCACTCCCCGACTAGTCTTTATTTCACCTCTCAAATAAACTAATTGTTTCCACATGCCCATCACAGGGACTGCTTCTTTTGAAAGAATGCAAACTGAAACAGACTGTTAGTCTACTTTTCTCTTCACAAGTTCTCCCAGTAGAGCTGGTCTAGCAGCTCCCAAATGTTTTATGAATCTGGGTGGCAGAATAGGTATATCATCTCAGTCTTTATAAGCCATGCTGTCATCGTGGAACACAAGAAATGTGACAGTGGCAATAACATGCTACATCTTAGTCACCCTAATGTGTAAACTAATACAACAGTTGAGTACATTCTATGTCTCTGATATTAAATGATGACTGAATTATTGATAACCAGTTCCACACGTCCTTGAATCAAATATTAATACAACAATATCTTGCGTGTGGCAACTGGATTCCTTCTGAATGATTTTTATCACTAGAAGCCTGCCCACATCTTTCCCCTCATACAAGATGAATTGATTGCATTCCAGAAAGACAACTTGTGGAGATGAGATGTTTAAACATTGACTGTTGTGTTCTATCATAGTTGACACACAGCAGGGTTTTCCCGGGACAAGTGTCAAGCACCAAAGAAAGATATCAATGGTCTGAGACTTTCATTAGGGTCTATTACAGAGTTTGTTTTGCTGGCCTATTTCGTGATAATCTTGAAATGGGAAACACAAAACTCAGGCATGGAAGAACTGGAATGGGCTTTCCATCTGCACATTTGCTGTGCATTTATATTTACTATATGGTTGCAAGAATTTCTGTTTATGTAATCTCACCCTTCTCTGGATTCTCGTAGCACTTTTAGTCTGTATTGCTCTTAGGCACTTATATAAGTCTTGTATTACACATTTATTGGTGTATGTCTTCTCTCTTTTCTATTGGATCATATTCTCCTTGAAATCATGGTATTCAGTGTTTTTGACATTGAGATGTTTTCTCCCCTAGGTCCTTATATCTTACCTATTCTTGCATTCTCAGCACTTAGTTAAGAATCTAAAATATTGTAGGTGCTTCATAAATGCTTGTTGAATGACAACATTTGACACCAAATGCATGCATATTGATACCTCAGATAAAAAAGACCTGTCATCTCAGTAAGTTTTGTGTGCCATGGGATACAAAGTTTGTATCCTCATTATCTGTCCTCTGGATCTAGTCTCTTTAAAGATTTCTGAAGAAAAAATTATACTAAGAGATCTCTTTGGAAGACGTTAAAAGGACATGTTAGCTTTTATTAATTTTGTTAATGTTGCAGGCACTCAGTGCCATACCTTGTCATTCAATAGCATTTATGGAAACTTATTATGGTTTGGGCTCTTTACTGGCTTCTTGGAATATTTAGTTTTTCAAAACATTTTGCCACTCATTGCTATGTGCATTTTGAAAATTACAAGTCATTGATGAACATGCACAAGGGTCATAAATAATTATACAATTTTTATAGTGTGTTGTAAAGATAGGAATTAGCTGGTGATACCATTACTGAAAAAATATGCTTATATTTTATGTAATATATAAAATTAAAAAAAAAACACTGACCAATTTTCAGATACTAGCCACTATGATGTAATGAATTAACTGCGCCAAGCAAATACTGACTCATGTAAACACTTGCAACAATCCTATGAAGTATGTATTGTCATCGTTTTATTTTCCCAATAAGCAAACCTACCTGGGGCCAGACACAGAGCCAGGAAGTAGCATATTTGGGATAGAATACAAGAAATCTGACTCCATGAAGGGTTGTTGAATTTTGTCAAAGGCCTTTTCTGCATCTATTGAGAAAATCATGTGGTTTTTGTCTTTGGTTCTGTTTATATGCTGGATTACATTCATTGATTTGCATATATTGAACCAGCCTTGCATCCCAGGGATGAAGCCCACTTGATCATAGTGGATAAGCTTTTTGATGTGCTGCTGGATTTGGTTCGCCAGTATTTTAATGAGGATTTTTGCATCAATGTTCATCAAGGATATTGGTCTAAAATTCTCTTTTTTGGTTGTGTCTCTGCCAGGCTTTGGTATCAGGATGATGCTGGCCTCATAAAATGAGTTAGGGAGGATTCCCTCTTTTTCTATTGATTGGAATAGTTTCAGAAGGAATGGTACCGGTTCCTCCTTTTACCTCGGGTAGAATTCGGCTGTGAATCCATCTGGTCCTGGACTCTTTTTGGTTGGTAAGCTATTGATTATTGCCACAATTTCAGCTCCTGTTATTGGTCTATTCAGAGATTCAACTTCTTCCTGGTTTAGTCTTGGGAGAGTGTACGTGTCGAGGAATTTATCCATTTCTTCTAGATTTTCTAGTTTATTTGCGTAGAGGTGTTTGTAGTATTCTCTGATGGTAGTTTGTATTTCTGTGGGATCAGTGGTGATATCCCCTTTATCATTTTTTATTGCGTCTATTTGATTCTTCTCTCTTTTTTTCTTTATTAGTCTTGCTAGCAGTCTATCAATTTTGTTGAGCCTTTCAAAAAACCAGCTCCTGGATTCATTAATTTTTTGAAGGGTTTTTTTGGTCTCTATTTCCTTCGGTTCTGCTCTGATTTTAGTTATTTCTTGCCTTCTGCTAGCTTTTGAATGTGTTTGCTCTTGCTTTTCTAGTTCTTTTAATTGTGATGTTAGGGTGTCAATTTTGGATCTTTCCTGCTTTCTCTTGTGGGCATTTAGTGCTATAAATTTCCCTCTACACACTGCTTTGAATGTGTCCCAGAGATTCTGGTATGTTGTGTCTTTGTTCTCGTTGGTTTCAAAGAACATCTTTATTTCTGCCTTCATTTCGTTATGTACCCAGTAGTCATTCAGGAGCAGTTTGTTCAGTTTCCATGTAGTTGAGCGGTTTTGAGTGAGTTTCTTAATCCTGAGTTCTAGTTTGATTGCACTGTGGTCTGAGAGACAGTTTGTTATAATTTCTGTTCTTTTACATTTGCTGAGGAGAGCTTTACTTCCAACTATGTGGTCAATTTTGGAATAAGTGTGGTGTGGTGCTGAAAAAAATGTATATTTTGTTGATTTGGGGTGGAGAGTTCTATAGATGTCTATTAGGTCTGCTTGGTGCAGAGCTGAGTTCAATTCCTGGGTATCCTTGTTAACTTTCTGTCTCGTTGATCTGTCTAAAACTCTCAATAAATTAGGTATTGATGGGACGTATCTCAAAATAATAAGAGCTATCTATGACAAACGCACAGCCAGTATCATACTGAATGGGCAAAAACTGGAAGCATTCCCTTTGAAAACTGGCACAAGGCAGCGATGCCCTCTCTCACCACTCCTATTCAACATAGTGTTGGAAGTTCTGGCCAGGGCAATTAGGCAGGAGAAGGAAATAAAGGGTATTCAATTAGGAAAAGAGGAAGTCAAATTGTCCCTGTTTGCAGACGACATGATTGTATATCTAGAAAACCCCATTGTCTCAGCCCAAAATTTCCTTAAGCTGATAAGCAACTTCAGCAAAGTCTCAGGATACAAAATCAATGTACAAAAATCACAAGCATTCTTATACATCAATAACAGACAAACAGAGAGCCAAATAATGAGTGAACTCCCATTCAGAATTGCTTCAAAGAGAATAAAATACCTAGGAATCCAACTTACAAGGGATGTGAAGGACCTCTTCAAGGAGAACTACAAACCACTGCTCAATGAAATAAAAGAGGATACAAACAAATGGAAGAACATTCCATGCTCATGGGTAGGAAGAATCAATATTGTGAAAATGGCCATACTGCCTAAGGTAATTTATAGATTCAATGCCATCCCCATCAAGCTACCAATGACTTTCTTCACAGAATTGGAAAAAACTACTTGAAAGTTCATATGGAACCAAAAAAGAGCCCGCATTGCCAAGTCAATCCTAAGCCAAAAGAACAAAGCTGGAGGCATCACACTACCTGACTTCAAACTATACTACAAGGCTACAGTAACCAAAACAGCATGGTACTGGTACCAAAACAGAGATATAGATCAATGGAACAGAACAGAGCCCTCAGAAATAATGCCACATATCTACAACTATCTGATCTTTGACAAACCTGAGAAAAACAAGCAATGGGGAAAGGATTCCCTATTTAATAAATGGTTCTGGGAAAACTGGCTAGCCGTATGTAGAAAGCTGAAACTGGATCCCTTCCTTACACCTTACACAAAAATTAATTCAAGATGGATTAAAGACTTAAACGTTAGACTGAAAACCATAAAAACCCTAGAAGAAAACCTAGGCATTACCATTCAGGACATAGGCATGGGCAAGGACTTCGTGTCTAAAACACCAAAAGCAATGGCAACAAAAGCCAAAATTGACAAATGGGATCTAATTAAACTAAAGAGCTTCTGCACAGCAAAAGAAACTACCATCAGAGTGAACAGGCAACCTACAAAATGGGAGAAAATTTTCGGAACATACTCATCTCACAAAGGGCTAATATCCACCATCTACAATGAACTCAAACAAATTTACAAGAAAAAAACAAACAACCACATCAAAAAGTGGGCAAAGGATATGAACAGACACTTCTCAAAATAAGACATTTATGCAGCCAAAAGACACATGAAAAAATGCTCATCATCACTGGCCATCAGAGAAATGCAAATCAAAACCACAATGAGATACCATCTCACACCAGTTAGAATGGCAGTCATTAAAAAGGCAGGAAACAACAGGTGCTGGAGAGGATGTGGAGAGATAGGAACACTTTTACACTGTTGGTGGGACTGTAAACTAGTTCAACCCTTGTGGAAGTCAGTGTGGTGATTCCTCAGGGATCTAGAACTAGAAATACAATTTGACCCAGCCATCCCATTACTGGGTATATACCCAAAGGACTATAAATCATGCTGCTATAAAGACACATGCACACGTATGTTTATTGTGGCACTATTCACAATAGCAAAGACTTGGAACCAACCCAAATGTCCAACAATGATAGACTGGATTAAGAAAATGCGGCACATATACACCGTGGAATACTATGCAGCCATAAAAAATGATGAGTTCATGTCCTTTGTAGGGACATGGATGAAATTGGAAATCATCATTCTCAGTAAACTATCACAAGGACAAAAAACCAAACACCGCATGTTCTCACTCATAGATGGGAATTGAACAATGAGAACACATGGACACAGGAAGGGGAACATCACACTCTGGGGACTGTTGTGGGGTGGGGGTAGCGGGGAGGGATAGCATTAGGAGATATACCTAATGCTAAATGATGAGTTAATGGGTGCAGCACACCAGCATGGCACATGTATACATATGTAACTAACCTGCACATTGTGCACATGTACCCTAAAACTTAAAGTATAATAATAAAAAAAAAAAGAAATCTGACTCCAAAATTTGCTCACTTAACCAGTGTAATGCTGTTTCTCATAGCTAGTTGTTTCTCATTTTATTTTGGCTGCCAGGATGTTTAGAGACAAATTTATCATTGAACTTTAGATTTACATTTAACTTTGACTTGAATTTCTTGGCATTTGTTTTTCTTTTGATCTCATCTTCCTCTATTTTGCTGTTGCCTTGATTTTTGAAAATTTCTATTTTTTAAATCTTATTGCTTTATATGTGTGGGTGACAACAATATCACTGGCTATAATGCAACTTTCATTATTGATATCTTTAGGCAGAAGATATCTGGTAATTCTATAGCCAGTCACTTTATTAGGAAATGATGATCTGGATAGGTGAAGTAACTTGTTCTGGTTCACACAGCTATTGAGTGGTCACTCTGTTGGAAGAATCCAGCTCCCCTTGCTTCTGATCTAATGTATGGTTTTCTTTTTTTTTTTTTTATTATTATACTTAAAGTTCTAGGGGACATGGGCACAACGTGCAGGTTTGTAACATATGTATACATGTGCCATGTTGGTGTGCTGCACCCATTAACTCGTCATTTACATTTAGGAGATATACTAATGTATGGCTTTCTGCCACACCATACTGTCCCATGTCATTTCATGCTCATTTACGAAGAAAGATCATTTCTCAATCATTTCCTATGTTTTCTTCACTTCCTAGAATATATTTAATCTTATGTCTTAAAAGATAATGTAGTATATTAGGAAAGTTATGGCCCCAGAAGTCAGGAATCCCTGTGACACTACAGAAATTATGGAACTTCTTTGGGCTTTATTTTTCTCACTTATATTGATTGATATGCTAATGTCTGAGGCGCTTTTTGTACATGGATGTAAATACTCACTAACATTTATAATTTATTTCACATGCAATTTATTAAGCTCATATATCTAAGAATGAAACTTTGAAAAAATTCATGAATATTAAAATTACTGATTTAAATTTTGATCATTAAATTCTCTCAAATAATTGATTGCAACTTCCAATTTAGTATAACATTCTTTTAAATGCTGCACACAAATTAAACTGCAGGCAAAACACAAACAGAATAATTATAAAATATATTATTATACCTACATTCAAACCTATTCTAACCCATGATTGCAGTTTCAATGAATTTTCTTGTTAGCTTTATACAGATGCTCCTCGACTTACAATGGAATTATGTCCTGATAAACCCACTGTAGGTAGAAAATATTGTAAGTTAAAATGCATTTAATACATATAACCTACAAAACATCATAGCTTAGCCTAGCCTAGCTTAAATGTGCTCTAAACACTTATATTATTCTACAGTTGGGCAAAATCATCTAACACAGTGCCTATTTTTATAACAAAGTGTTGCATATCTCATGCAATTTATTGAGTACTGTACTGAAAGTGAAAACTAGAATGGTTGTAAGGGTACTTGAAGTACAGTTTCTACTGAATGGGTATTGCTTTTGCACCATTGTAAAGTAAAAAAGTCTTGAGTCAAACCATCATAAAGGTGAAAAGTCCTAAATTGAAGCATTGTAAGTCAGGGGCCATCTGTGTTTTGTTTTATATTTTCTAAGGGTTATTTATTCATGTAGTTGGGGTATCTCTGGGCCTTCATTAATAATATTTTGGAATATAGGAAAGCAGTAATCTTCCCAGATGCTAAAGAAAAAGAGTATCTTTGTGGACTATTTAAGATTTCAGTACCTAGATTTTAGGGCAGTTGATCCTCAGTCAAGAGCACAGGAACATCTGGCTTGCCCAAGGCCATTCAAATATATGTCACTGACCAGTAGAGATAAACTTATGCTAATAAGGCTTTTTAGATGCACCCCTTCCATATTTGCAATTTGGTATTTCCCTACAAAATGATGTACATATTTTTCTTTACTTTTTATTTTATTGTATTTTTTCTCTATTAAACTTTATTGAGATGTAATTTATATACCAAAATGCATCCATTTTAAGTGTACAGTTTAATGAATTTTCACAAATAAATACTACATTATGTAAACAACACCACAATCAATACACAGAATATTTCCATTATCACACAAATTTCCCTTGTGGCTTTTGCTTGTGAAACCCCACCATGACCCCAGACCTGACCCCTGCAACCACTGATCTGAACTTTTACTTTTTTAGAGTTTTGAATAAGCAAGGTCATATAATATGTATTCATTTCTCTCTGTATTCTTTTGCTCAGCAAAATATTTTTGAGATTATTTCATGTTGTGTATATCAGTAACTTATTACTTTTTATTGCTGAGGCATAGTAGTAATAGTAGTTGTATTAATAACAGATATACGATTTGTTTATCTACTCACCAGTCAATGAACATCTGGGATGTTTGCAGTTTTGGGTGATTGCAAATAAAGCTGCTATGTACATTAGCATACAGACCTCTGGGTGAATATACATTTTCATATTTTTTTACCAAAGGAGTGAAATTTCTGGGTTCTATGGTAAGTGTATATTTAACATTTTAATAAACTACACAAATTTCTAAAGTGGTTTTACCATTTTATTTTCCCAACATCAGCATAAGAGGGTTCTAGTGGCTCCACATTTATGAAAACTTTGGCATTGTCAGTTTTTCTTTTTAAATTTCAACGATTCTACTTGGTATTCGGTGGTTCCTCATTGTAACTTTAATCTGCAATTCCCTGATAATCAATGATGGTGACCACTTCTTCATATTATCATTGCCCATTAATGTATTTTTTCTGGTAAAGTGTCTATTTTGTTTTTTGCCTATTGAAAAAAATGTTTTTTTTTTTCTGTTTTCTTATAGAGTTGTAAGAGTCTTAAGATATATTTTGGATATAAGGGCTTTTTCAGATATATATAGGGAATATTTGTGTGGGGAATATTTTCTCTCAGTCTGCTGTGTGCCTTTTCTTATTTGAAAAAAACAGAAGTTTTAATTATGCTGAGATTCAGTTTTATATCTTTAAATTCATTGACCTTTTCTTCTCCAGTATCTACTATGCTATTAGTTTCATCTAGTTTAATATTTAGTTTTATTATTTTATTTTTGACCTCTAGAAGTTCCATTTGGTTATTTTTATTATATCTTCCACTTTTCTTCTTCTTATGCTCATGTTTTTCAATTACATCCTTGAGGATATGAAGAAACTTATTTACAATAGCTGTTCTCAATGTCCTGTCTGCTGATTCTATCGTTGCTGCCATTATGTGTCTGTTTCAATTGGCTGACATTTTTCCAGTCTATGCATTACAATTTTCTGTTTTTTGGTATGTCTATTATTTTTTGATTGAATACAAAATGTACTGAATGTTGTAAATTTTATGTTTTTGATGGCTGAATTTTGTTATACTTAAAGAATGTTAGGTTTTCTTCTGTCAGAAAGTTAAGTTACATGCAGATCAGTTCATTCTTTCAAGATTTGTTTAAAAGGTATTTTAGGGTACATCTAGAATAACCATTACTTTATGGCTAATTTATCCTCACTTCTGATGCATGAGCTTCTGAAAACTCTACAGATAGATTACCTCTTCTATTCACTGAGGTCTCTCTCCATTGGCTAGTGGAATCTCTAATGATTCTTGGCCCTATGTGAGCTCCTGGAATTTTTTGACTTAGAGCTGTTGAATAATATTTTTTTCCTTGAAAGCTGTTCCTTGCCCGGCCTCATGAAGTTTTACCCTACGCATGTGTAGACTGGTATTAAGCCGAGGACTCAAGTGTTATATGGACTTCTGCAATTCTTTTTCTGCATAGATTTCTCCTGTTAGGTAAGCTGCCCCACCAATTCTAATCACTTTGGCCTCCCGGAACTCTGAATCTGTCTCCTCTCCTTTGCAAGATTGTTGTGTTCTGTATGGGTTTTCCTCCCCTGTGCCACATTTTTAGAAATTACTTGTAGGCAGAAAGCCTGGATGATGGTAGGGCTCATCTTATTTGTTTTTACTTTTCCAGAGATTACAATCCATTATGCATGTTATCCAATAAGAGTTGTCTCTTATATTCCAGTTTTCTTGTTGTTTTTTTTGTAAATAGTGTGAAGGTAATTTCAGACTCTTTTACTTCCTCATGGATAGAAACTGAAGTCATGATGCATATTTAATATCTCACTTGGCCTGTGTTGCATAACCTATTGACCTTTGTGATATATTAACCTGGTCTATTTGCATTATTAAAAATATATGTCATCAATATGTGTTTTATAGTATTTAATTAAATTTCAAACATTTGTTCTTAGAGATGAAAAAATGAGTTTGCATAGTTAACAATCCTCTTTAAGAATGTAAGCCTTATTTATAATTTTGGAACATATTTCAAGCTGCTTTTATACTTGGTTACTATATATATTCTCTAGGAGTATTTGTCTCAACCTGTTCATTGTATTCATTTTTTTCGCCCTACAAAGAGAAATAGCACAGACTGAAACTTTATAAATAGACTTGTACTGAATAGAAGAAACAAAATATGCATATATGTCTGTACTCTAAACTTCCTAAAGAGAAGTAAAATTAAATATACCTTATTATATTCACCATTCTTTTATTTTTACACCTCTAGTAAAAATACTTTATGTTTAAATTCATTTTTTGGGATATCATTATGAACTAATGGGCTTTCACGGGTACAAATTGTTTCAATTAACCATAAAACTTTAATACTTATTTGTGATGCTGAAATTTTCACAGGTTGGTGGTGCTAGACCCTCTAATTAGAATCTTTTATTCTTTAGGCAGTGTTCCATAATTACTTTTAAGCTCCACTCATTATTTCTTCTCCAGACTTGCCCAAATGTGTAATATGGAGTGAATAAAAGCCTTCAGTGTTTTTCCTTTGTGAGTCTTTGAATATAATTTTGAGTGTTTCAAAGAGTTGATTATGCTCCCATTACTATTGCTGTAACTCGTGGTAACTTCTCCCGCCTTGCTACCCTCCATTCCTGTTTTCCATAATTGTGCTGGCTTATTCTCCATTTGATGCCTACCCCCACGCCCCGCTAATTCATTTTCTATTTTTGCGCTTCCTGCTCAGCTCTCTGTGTGCTGGTGATATGGAAGGGAGGCAGGGAAGTCATGGGAAAGGAAGGGCATGGTCCCTGGTGAGGGCTCCTCCCCGGCCTGTGCCCATAGACTTAGGTGAGGACAGGCACTCCTGCCTTTGCGCCCAAATGTTGCATTTCCCAAGACCACCCTGGCCCACCACACCCCATGCTGTGCCTATAAAAAACCCGAGACCCTAGCAGGCAGACATACGGCAGCTGGATATCGACGGGAGCACATCAGCAGAGGAACACATGGGCGGCTGGATGTTGAGAGGAACTCACTAGCATAGGAGCACACTGGCATGTTGGTAGGCCATCTACCATCAGAATGACATGGAGTTTGACCAGGGCGGTCAGAGGACAGCCCGGGCTGCTGAGTGGCCCGACTCCAGGGGAAAACCATCTCCCTTCTGGCTCCCCCATCTGCTGAGAGCTACTTCCACTCAATAAAACCTTGCACTCATTCTCCAAGCCCATGTGTGATCTGATTCTTCTGGTACACCAAGGCAAGAACCCCGGGATATAGAAAGCCCTCTGTCCTTGTGATAAGGCAGGGGTCTAATGGAGCTGACTCATGCAAGCCACCTGTGGACGGCTATACTAAAAGAGCATCCTGTAACACATGCCCACTGGGGCTTCAGCTGTAAATATTCACCCCTAGACACTTATATGGGGTTGGAATCCCACAGCCTTCCCATCTATGTGCTCCCCTAGAGGTATGAGCAGCGGGGCATTGAAGAAGTGAGCCACACCCCCATTGCACGTCCTGCTAGGGGACAAAGGAACTTTTCTTGTTTCACTGAAGATTGATGTGTTTGGACTACATTAAGGGCTTTGTTGGTTCCCTGGTTTATGGTTTGACTTGGCCAATGGAAGACATCATCTGGAGATTGGGGTGTTTGGAGGGTTTGAGGAGAGAGGATTTGGGATACTTACACTCCTGCCCCCTCCCTGTTTCAGTGTTGCAATTTGGTAGTGGTGGCATCTTTTGACACTAGAATTCCTGCAGAGAGTTTTCTTCTCTCTCCTTCTGTGCTCACCAGACTATGGTAACAGTATTTCCTCCCACCGTCCTTTCCTCGCAGGGTAACTATTGCTAGTCTCAGAGTGCCTCCACATCATTAATTCTCTTATTTTTATCAATGGTCATATATTATCTTTTGTTAAATCCCTTTGAGTAGAATTCCATTTCCTGCCTGGACACTAATGCAGTGATTATTACAAAGTCCTCATGTTACTGTTGGCAAAGCTTGAGCTCTCAACTTAGAGCAGACAGGGCTCTTGTGTTGTTTAATAAGTGTTGATAAACCTAAATCTGGTGAGGATATGTGGTTCACCTTCTACTCTTGGAAATATTAGAGTTACAATGAGTGTTACTCTGAAGGAGAATGGACTTTAATGCATCTAATATGCAGCTTCTTACCATCTATCTAATCACTCTGCTTCTGAAACAAGAAATTAAAAATACAGCAGGATCTCTCAATTTCAGACTTTTGTGAACCTGAAGCTACTTTTATTACTTTTCAGCTCTTGACAGTGGTTTTTAACCTTAATTCTTCAGATAGGAAAGCAGAAAGTCACTAGGATCTCACAGGCTGAAGATAAAAGATAAAGGGTTGCTAAAATGAGAGTATCAGGACAATGCCATAAAATGTTTAATTGGCCTTATTTGTAAAACAAGAAATAAAGCAAACTGCTTTCTTGTATCTCTGTTTTTACCCCCCGCGTTGTCGTGCCCACATTCAGATCCCTTCCGTAGAGGTGGAGGTGGCTTCTGTCTTCTTTAACCTGGTTTGGTCATTCAGCTTCAGACGTGGCAGCTGTGAACTGTTGGTTCCTTTAGAAGTAGAGAATGTGGTGTCCACTTCCACTCCAGGATTCCCATTACGTTTCCTTATCATCCCTTCACTTTGGTTCTGATCTGATTCATCCCAGAATGCATGAAGCCAGCACTGAGTCATTTTGGCCATTTGTGTCTGAGAGTTGTTTACCAAAGTGAGTGACCAAGTGTTCCCCTTCTCCTGGCTCCTGGGGAGTGACTGTGGGCTCTCTTCCAAGGTTGTGGCTGGGGAAAGCTAGCTTAGTCCTCTGAGAGGGCACACAAGTTGATTCCTCTAAACTTTGTATAGGGTTTTGGTAGAGGATGAGATATGTGTGTGAAGTTCTCTTATAGGGTGGTCATAGTGTCTCTATAAAGGCTCATCTCTAGCTTATTGTCTGCATTTTCTAAATACTTTAACTTCTAGCAGGTAGGACAGCAATGACTATGGAATGCTACATTTCAAGCCTATTGTGATGGTCTGCTACATTAATGGCCACTGCTGATCCATGCCTTCTTGTATTTATGTTCTTGGCTGGTCTCTTTTCCTTCAAAGAGGGCTAGATTGGTGACCCTTTTTAACCAATGGAATACAGTGAAGTGGTGCCATGGAAGTTCTGGGTCTAAGTCCTAAGAAAGCCTTAAATCTCCTGCTTTTGCTTTCTAGGGACCCCTGAGCTACCATGTAGAAAATCAGATTACATTACTGGAGAGACCATGTGGAGAAGAAACATGGAGAAGCCACATAAAAAAGAAGAGGCCTTGAGATAATATGGAGAGGCTGTGAGAGAGAATCCTAGCTATCCCAAAGTCTCCAGCTGACCCCTAGCTAATTCACCAACTGAACGCAATCACAAGAATGCCTGCTAGCTAGATGAGCAAAAGAACCACTCAGCTGAGCCTAGACTGTTATGTGTAAACATTCAACATGCTACTAAATGCACAAGGGTGACAGAATGGAAACACTCACACACTATAACTTGTATGCATATGATCTAGAGCACATGTCCCTACAGACTGCTCCCTAGCTGAGCTCATTTCTCCCCTACTACCCAGTGGGCATATTTAAGCATGTCCCAAAGTCCAGATGCAAGACCAGAGGCCCAGAGAGAGACCAGGGTACCCACTTTTACTTAAGGTTCCCCTTATGAGTTCTAGTTTCCTAGTAGAGCAGTTTACCCTCTGACTTCAATGTTTACCATTCTAAAGACAATAAAGACTCCCTATATTAATTCAAATCTAAGGGATGGAGTGAGGTCACATTTTGTTTCACCATCACCAGTGGTTACCCCTCTTCTCCAGAGCAGGTAGTCATTCCTAAAGATGACAGTGCATGAGATCTTCACAAAACCCTGGGCAAGTTCTTTGTTGGCACAGTCATTAGTGCTGTTTGCTGAGGATTCTCGTTCTTCCATTTCTGGGCATAATCAAGGCTTGCACCCTCTTGTGGTCAGGTGGCCCATACACTGGAATGGAAGTGACGTGTGTTACTTCTGGGCTGGATCTTTTTAACGCAGATGCGAGACTATCCAAAGCTCTCTTGCTTTCTGCCAGAGTTGGCATTGGTGGCCACTTCATCAGTCAAGTTCCTGGGGTCAGGTGATATGGAGCAAAGCTTTCTTGCCAACTCTCAGTAGATAATGCAATATGAGCAAGAATAATGTTTTGAACCACTGATGCTTTGGTGTTTTGGTAATTGGAGCATAAACCAGCCTATCCTGATTGACCCATTTGCTGATATAAGAGAAAGCTCTTGCTATGGAAACCCTACTCTACCTTTATCTCTCATGTTTGTCTTTGTGATTAGAGCTTTCCTTAATGAAAAGCATACTGTCTTATTTTTTATTTTTTATTTTTATTTTTTTGAGACAGAGTCTTGCTCTGTCACCAGGCTGGAGTGCAGTGACACCATCTCGGCTCACTGCAATTTCCACCTCCTGGGTTCAAACGATTCTCCTGCCTCAGCCTCCTGAGTAGCTGGGACTACAAGCGCTCAGCTAATTTTTGTATTTCTAGTAGAGATGGGTTTTCACCATGTTGGCCAGAATGGTCTCGATCTCTTGACCTCGTGATCCGCCCACCTTGTCCTCCAAAAGTGTGGGATTACAGGTGTGAGCCACCACGCCTGGTCTAATCTTCTCTTCTTGTCGACTCTCCTAATCTTATCTTCTTATTGTATATTAGGTCTAAAATACAATACAAAGGCCAAAACCTTTCAGCTAACATTTGGGGCTTTCCCACATTTTGACCCAGCCTTTTTTCCTATATGTCTCTTATCATTCATGTTAAAAAACTCTAAACCCCAGCCAAGCTGGGCTATTCACAGTTTGCTATACATATCCTGTATTTATTTTCTTCTGTTCTTAGCATAGTGATTCAGAGCAGGTGCTTACAAGTCAGATAAGTTAGGCCCAAACTGTGGCTTCAGCTCTCACTGTGTAACCACCAGCAAGTCATTTAATCTTTCAGAGGCAGTTTCTTCTTCTGTAAATGGGAGATATAATATCTTCCTTGCAGTATTAGGATGAGAATTAATGAGAAAATGTTTGAAGTATTTATCACAATATTTGACTCGTAGTAGGCTCTCAAAACCTGAAAGTTTAACTATACTTTCATTCATTTCTTCTGGATGGAATCTCCTAGCAGTGACCCTAACTCAGTCCTTCAAGAACAGTTTGCAGGCTTTGTCATACCACCTGTGTGTTGTTATATCCAGCCCACGATTCTTTCTTCATCGGTAGCAACTTTATATCATATTTTATCTTCTGAGATTCCAAAATTATTATTGGCACCACTTCTAGGTCACAAATTATGACCTGACATACACTTTAATATTTTGAATATATGTCTTTTATCATGTATTAGACTTGAAATCTTCCTGAGGTTAGAATCTGTCAGTTTCTCAATTTTGTATGTCTCACCACATCCAATACTGGTCCTATAAACCACACCATGTAAGAATTTAATAATGGGTTTTTTTTGATGAATAATGAATAAAAATTTGCCACATCTGTCTTGGGTCACACCACAGCCATTTTTTCATTTTCCAAGTCTTTAGTTTCTACTGAATACTTTATTTATAGCAGGAAGGGCAGGGAGAAAGAGGCAAACTTTGGAACACCTACTGAGCTAGGTACATTACAAACATTGCCTAACTGAGTTTTCATTTTAGCCCTTTGAGGCAAGTATTTGTTAAGCCATGCATCCAGGGCCACACAGGTGGTAACTAGCAGAGCTGATGTGTTGATGTCTAGAAGCCGTGCTGTTTTCATTATAGGATATTCATTTTTGAATTGGGCTTTGTAACAATTTTTACATTGTTATCAAGCCCTCAGGCCAACTTATTTACTGTGCTGACTCTATTAAACGGATGGAGACACTTAAATATGCAGTTCTTAAACACATTGCAATTTTTTTCTTTCAGACCTGGAGACAGCTTTAGAGATTGAGACAGGGATACTTGGGGTGACTGCTCATGGTGGGTCAATCCCTAATGGGGAGCAGCTGTCCTGAAATAACCTTGGGAGTTCATTGGAAAATCAGTTGGATTTACACAAACATCTCCCCAGGACCCCATAAGGCAACCTATAGGTTGAGCACAGTCTATAGAGGATCATTTCTTCTGGCACCCATGGTCACAAAAAGAAAGTAACAAACAAACTCAGCTAAATTTGATGAGATGCAGGACAATGTTATTATATTCCCAAAGTAAGGAGAAAGGGCCTTTCCACGTGCATCACCTCCAAAATCAATACATTTCTTGGTAGCTAATGGCTGCCATTAGAATTTGCTGAACAAATAGGATGAGAAAAGGCTTTGGGAAGTTGTGAGAAGGGGAGGGTTGGAGGGGGCAGTGCTGTCTTATTACCCTTGGCCAGGAAATGCTGTTCATTGATTTGGTACCCAGCTACCTGCTAGGCTTGTCTCAGCCAAAATAAGGTCTAGCCAGGATGTTAATTGCAGAGAAATGCATTATTTTATTTGGGCCAAATCCAACCTGAACCTCCCAGACAAGGCCCTATGACTCTAAGGCTGTGATTTGATTCCAAGTCATGCCCCCAAACTTAAAAATGGTCTTTCTACTCCCATTTTGGCTTTTGCTCCTGCTTCATATGGTGGGTGGGCTCCTGTCAGTCCAAGTTTGACTTCAATTCTTGTACAAACTGGCAAATTTTCCTAACGATCGAAATTTCAAAGCCATACATGAGAAAATTCCCAGGTAGAATTAATTCGTTATTTCTCCCTGTTTCTCATTAACTGATAGGTACTTTTTTGTAGCATTTTAAAAAAATTAAAATGATGGGTTAATTGCTTATGTAGTTATCTCCCTTACCTGATTTATTGAGAGACATATAAACACACATGTACATGTATCTATTTATGTGTGTGATATATATGTATTCATCACACACGTGTATATATGTATATGTTGTGTATATATATATTAATAAATATTTGTTGAATTACACTGAAATGTTGGAAAAACTTGCTTATCTAATTTGGTCTACACATTATTTCATCACCCAGGCATTAAGCCTAGTACCCATTGGTTATTTTTTCTGATCCTCTCCCTCCTCCCACCCTCCATCCTCTGATAGGTCCCAGTGTGTGTTTTCCCCTCTATGTGTCCATGAGTTATCATCATTTAGCTCTTATAAGTGAGAACATGTGGTATTTGGCTTTCTGTCCTGGTGTTAGTTTGCTAAAGATAAGGACCTTCAGCTCCATTCATGTCCCTGCAAAGGACATGATCTCATTCTTTTTAATGGCTGCATGGTGTATATGTACCACATTTTCTTTATCAAGTCTATCATTGATGGGCATTTAGGTTGATTCCATGTCTTTGCTATTTTGAATAGTCTGCATGGAGATATGTTGAAAATTCTAATACCTAAGGTGGTATTAGGAGATGGGGGCTTTGGGAGGTAATTAGGTCATAAGGACAGAGGCCTCATGATGAGGATTAGTGTCCTTATAAAAGAGATTCTAAGTGACCTTACCCCTTCCAGCATGTAGGAACATAGTGAGAAGACACCATTTATGAACCAGAAAGCAGGTCCTCACTAGACACCAAATCTGCTGGTACCTTTATCTTGGACTTCCCAGCCTCCAGAACAGAGAAATAAATTTCTATTGTTCAAGGCTGGACCGTGGCTCACGCCCGTAATCCCAGCACTTTGGGAGGCCAAGGCGGGCAGATTGTTTGGGACCAGGGTTAAAGACCAGCCCTGGTGATATAGCAAGACTCCATCTCTACAAAGAAAAAATTATATGTTCATAAGCTACCTAAAGAATTTTGTTGTAACAATCCAAACAGACTAAGACAAAGGGAGATAAGTTAATCACAGATGGGCAAATCATTCCTTCCAAATTTTGAAATACTACCAGCTATAGGAATTTACACCCATATAAACATACACATTTTACTCATTCATTCATTCATCATTCAGTAAATATGTTGACTGCCAATATGTTTATACATGCTAAATATTTGGGATAGGAGTGGTGGGTGCATGTGTGTGTGCACACGGGCTAAGAGATGCAGTTATTTTTTCGTTATCTTCAAGTCACGAACTTACTGTTTGTTTAAGGGAATCCAAAATCTTGCTTTGGGCTTATCTCTGATTCTTTCATCCTGTGGTATTTTCCTCAGGAAGAAGAAAAGCGGAGGTAAGATGGTCTCAGAAAATCCACTTACATAGTTGAATGTTGCACTGAAGGTGCCGATTAGTTTGCAAAGTCAACTTCCCTTTTTAGTTAGAGCTGCTCATACTCAACCTCTGGAGGTGGTTGCCCTCTGTGCCTCCTAACCTGTCCCCAGCCATAGCTGACTGGACCAGGGAAAAACATGTGACCCAAGGCATACTATTATACAGGTGAAGGAAGAGACACAGAGTACATTTAATTTCCAATATCTGGAAGTCCTGTGGAGTTGGGCCTTCGGTATTGGGTTCTGTCCTGACCAAAGGAGATAGCTAAGAGAGAATGGAGCTAATGTCACAGAGAAGCAGAGGTTAGTGAGACCAAATGGTTTCTGAGAGATAGAAAGAGTAGCTAAAATCTCCAACTTCCCAGCTCCACCCCTGTGACATCTGTGTTACTTAAAGTCTTAGTCTTGGGTTTTCTGTGAGGCTCCCAAGTTAGATCTTCTCCCTGCCCCAGCAAACAAACGAAAAAACAACAACAACAAAAAACAAACAAAAAAAAAACAAAAAAAAACCACAGGTGCTTTAAAATAGCTTCAGTGCATTTCTTTTCCCTGACACGAAATGACCTTTGACTTAAATAAGCATTGGCTCATCTCTTCTGCAATGAGGAAACCTGTGGGACATCTCTTTGGTCCAAGAACTATATAGTTGGACTCATAATTAAGACTCTCTAGCCCAAGAACGATGGGGTTGGTTTCATGTTGTTATTGGTTCTAGGTGTCATCAGACTTCCACTTCTCTATTGGTAAAAATGTCGACCACCCCACAACCTTCACTTCCTTGTGTCCATGAGCACTGCACAGTGATATTTAACCATGACCCCAAAGAATGGATATAATGTTGAGAAGGGTCAATCCCTTGAAGTTAGTTTGACGCTTCCCAACATTGTATCCACTTGAAACTCTGGTTTCAGTGGTGGGGCAGGACATGCCAGTTTTACTCCTTGGTTGCTGGAATGCTGCTGTGGAATGGATGCATCTCAAATTATGCCCAGGTCTATCGTATTGAGTGGTTCCTCAAAATCAGTGTAAGCAACTGGGTAAACTAACACAAATAATTAAAGTAGCTTTGAATCGAAAGTTAAATGGAAGTCCTAGAAAAATCAGATGGTGTGACCCTTCCTTGGTAGGTGGGTTTGGGAATTTCTGTAGCCCTTTAAGTACCTGCTGATGCACAGACAAGTAGAAAGGTTATAGGGGATGGCTATCTGCCTGGCTGCCCTCAATGTTCTTATCTCTAAAGTGGGGTAATGGGAATTGGATTAGATGATCTATAAGGCTTCTTTCAGCTTTATTATTTACTACGAATGGAGGCAGAGACATCATAGCAAAGTCAACAGTTAAAACATCCAAAAACAGGTATTTTTAAATGATATTTGAGCAAAGGGGCCAGTAAGTAATGATGAGTTGGTGGTTTTTATGGGTTGAATGATGGGGAAATTCAGTTCATATTGTTAAAAATATCACTCTGTCATTTCATGCATGGATTTTCCAGCAAAATAAAATTTCCACTATAGGTGCAGCCAGGGTGGGGACCTGTTAGAAGAAATTAAGATTAAAGATTGAGAGGGGAAGGAGAATTCGGATTAAATGAAGCAATGAGTCTAAAGTTTTTAGCCCACAGCCTTTCATTTGGAAGGTGCTTGGCGCAAGCAAATTCTTTCCTTTCTTCTTTCCCTTCTCTCCTATTTTTAGTTTTCCAAGCCTCTGCTTCTTAAGAGCCATATAACCACACGCTGGATATTTTAACTTGTATCCTTAGGAAGTTAGTTAAACTTTCCTAGTTGAATTAGTTAAACTCTTTCCTAGTATCAAGAAAGGATAGTGGGAGAGGATAAAGAAATTCTTTGGGGGAATAATTTAATGGACTCTCAGAAGCAAGATTCATTATGGATAAATGCTTATTGACTGACCACAGAAATGAAATGCACATACAGATATTTTGAGGATGAGATGAAACACAGTGGGTGAAAAGGAAGTGAATGCTAGTCCAAGCTGGGATAAAGTAATAATATTTCTCATTTAATTAAGGGGAGGATTCTAATAGTAGAATCAACTTCACTGTGTTATGTGCTTAAGAGGCCAGGAGATACTACAATAATACAATGCTTCAGGACAAGATAATGAAAAAGCATTTCATGAGAATGATAGCTTAGCATATCATTCAGAAAATACATGAAGGTAATTTTTGCTTTTCAGAGAATAATCTGTGTTTTTTACTGGGGGAGGGGTATGCATAGCTTGAGACCCAGCTTTGGAGCTAACAGGATAAAATACAATGAGGATACTGGGGAATGATACTCACTGTTTCATCTCCCTGACAGCAAATATCTTGATATCCTGCAGTCATTCATCTTTTGCAATAAAATTAAATTCTGTCTTTCTCCAGGAATTGAGAACTCCACTTGTCAAGACCTCATAATCATAGACTTGATTTTAATGTTTGCTCTTTGCTGGAATCCTAACATAGTGATGAATGCATGTGAACTCACAAAAACACACATCGGACACAAGGCACATAGCTGTTCTCCAAACAAAGATTTACTTTCCTCAATGTGCCACCCTCTGAATTGTATTTAATGCTTAAAATTACCTTGGAAGGCAGGAATTCATCATTTTTGGATGGGAAACTGGGGCTCAGAATTTAAGTGACTTTTTCAAATGACCCGATAAAGTAGAAATTTAAAATTTCTGCAGCCAAACTCAGTTTTCTTTTCTTCAGCACCTGCCTCTATTGGTTAAAACTTCTTCAAGGGCTTTAAGCCTTATCAGTACTATGAAAAATCATTATATTAAGAAAACTTGGTTTGTCCTGCTTGCAGCTGCTGTCCTCATTTCCTGCTAACAGGCAATAAATAGTTCTGCAATGGTCCATTTCAGTAATTTTCTAACTTTAGGTTGCAAAGGAATCACTGAACATATTTTTTGAAATTCATATTTCTTGGTTTCATTTCCAAAAATTCTCAGTCAGTAGGTTTGAGGAGAGCCAGGGAATCTGCATTTTAATTATATCCTATGTAATTCTGTTTCTGGCTAGGTGATTCTGTTTCTGGTGACGGATCACACTTTGAAAACACAGTTCACATTTTTTTTTCTACTTAATGATGCAATATTAAATGGAGATCTAGATAATTTGGTGTTCGCTCATGTTTTGTCTCTGAATTCATAATGCTTTATCATCTCTTAATTCTCCCAATGTGTTCATCCCAGAATCATGATTCTGCCCCTGAATTTTGCAACTTAAAAAAAAAATAACTCAGTATGATCAAAAGTTTTCTTAGACTCATTTTGCTCTAGGGAGTCCTATCAGATTTCTCATGGTGTGGTCACAGAGACCTATGAAATCTTTGATCAATTATAATTCTTCTAGCTTGAGCAGCTTTGAAGACCCTGGTGTAATAAGAAGTGTCCAAAATTTAGAGTTATAAGATATAATTTTCAATTACTGCTTCACCAAGCATGCACTGTGTGATTCTGGTAATTAACTTAACCTCTCTGAGTCTTTGGGTTCCTCATCTGTGTCAAGAGAGTAATGACATTTACTTTACAGAATTGTTATGGAAATTAAATTAGATAAGGTATGCTGATTTCATAAACTTGAAACACTGCAGGAATTCCTGTTAATTTAATTGGTATTGGCTTCAGACTAGAGTATTACCATTGACTTTTTTCAGAAGGATGGTGTGCCTGAAACAAAACTAGGTTGCAGAGACTGGTTTTATCCAATGCACCGGTCAGTCTAGCCCCAGCCCCACCCCAAGTTTCTCTGTGCACAAGCCTCATGAGCAAATGGTTTTAGGACAGGTGACAGAAGAGACAGCAAGACTACAAAGACAAGCCAGGCATCCATTTCCTAAGCCTGCTGTGTGGGCTTCGTCTGATTCCTAGGTAGAGTCCTTGTGTTATCCAGATGAAGAGATTTTGTCTCCCAGAGTTGCAGAGGGGCACACTTTCATTTGTGCATCAAAGTTAGTGTGGCTGGATCAATACAGTGAAGACTGAGGAAGCTGTAGGTCACCTCAGGAGTCTTTGGGTTTGGGAACAACAGGAGGCTCTAGGGAGAAAAGCCACAGTGGGTTCTCATAGGGGGTACCAGCAGCACCAGCAGTTACCTTCTCCAAAAGTCTAGTCAGCAGAGAAATGTCACACTGAGTCACCACTGGGGATCCAGAGCAAGTGTCACAGAATCCTTCATGTGTTGCTTTGCCAGCCAGAAACTTCCATGGATGGCAGCACCTCTCCTTGAGTTTTGCTCACATCCAGTAGGCTCATTCTGCCCAGGAGTTGTCCCAGTAGACTGTGCTTTACTTGTGCTACCAGCCTGGATCCCATGCCTGCCAAGGACAAGCCAGGCGCAGAGTGGTAAGGGGAGTGTGAGCAAACTAGCATGGGGTCTAGCATGCTGGCTGCTGTGGTGGGCCAGGCACTGGTACCAGCTCTGTACAAGGCTGTGGCTGGACGAGACATACTGCAAGTGGCTTCTGCTGCAGCCATCCCTATCTGGACAAAGGCAATGTGATGGTGCTTGAAACCTCAGAGACACGAGGAACCGCAGAGCCCCAAAGAGGTTGTTACAGCATGTCACAGCCCTGGCTCAGGGACCCCGGAGGTCTGGGCTCCCTGAAGGGCCACAGCTCTTCTCTCCTCATCACCTGCAGTGTAACAAGTTGTAGGTGTGTGTGTCAGGGTGGCATGTTTCAGCCCATTTCTGTTACAGCTCTTTCAGTCCCACCACCTCACTCCAGCCTGTGGCTCTTGGGCTGGCTCAGCCCAGCCACTGTTTCCCATTGTGTTGGGCAGCTACCCGGTGCCGGTGGAGGGCAGGAGGGCTGCAGTGTTATAGCTTTGCCTTGGGGAATCCCAAGGTCTAGGGCCCCAGAAGGGTCTCCACTCTTTGCTCCACAGTCCGGGAGCATGTCACTGCCTGCAGCTTGGTAAGCCAGCCAGGAAAGCATTACAGCTCCTTTCACTCTTGCTGTTCAGTGGATCTCGAGTGCTTGTCCCACATCCATGAAGAATGAGGTTACACAGACAACTGGAGGGTGAGCAAGGTGAAGAGGAGCTTTATTGAGTGACAGAACAGCTCTCAGGAGACCTGAAGTAGGTAGCCCCTGTCTGCAGGCGGGTTGTCCTGAAAGAGTAGAGGAGACCTGAAATGGGTAGCTCCTATCCACAGGCAGGTTGTTCTGAAGAGTGTTTGAGTCTGCTGAGTCTGGGGTTTTTTATGAGCTTAGAAGGGAGGAAGTGTGTGCTGATTAGTCCATGGGTGGCCATGGGTGGGCCTGGAAAAGGCACCATAAATTCTCTCTCCAGGTTGTGGACTCCACCCAGAACTGGCAGCCTGACTCCCAGGCTTCAGTTGGGAGTCCCTGGCTTGAAGGTGAGTTTTTACAGGGGACCCACCCCTTCCCGCCTAGGAACTTATCTGCTTCCTGCAACCATCAACATGCCATCCACAGCACTCAGGCTGTCCATGCTGAGGGGTGCCCACAGGACTGTGCCAAGCTGCCTCAGCCCCCTGGCCTCCCTCCTATGCTCGTTGGTGCCCAAGGTCCAGAGACGGCTGAGGTGGCAGGGGGCTGGTGTGTCAGCACCCCCAAGTGAATGCACATCTGACTAGGCTGTGACAGCACCTGGGCTTGGCCACAACTTCACTCCGCACTGGAGCAGGCACTGCCCAAGAGCAGGAGCAGCCACTTCTGAGCCAGTGGGGACAGGGGACTTCCTGGGCCCCCAAGAGTGCAGAGATGCCCAGATCTGGAGCCACAGTTGGGCAACTGCAGCTGTGCCCAGGAACGTGGGGCTCCTGCTGCATCAACTTGGAGGGGCATAGGGGCTCCTGCTGGGATCACCAATTTCTGACTTCTGCAGGATCCATGAGCATGCAGCCCCGGACACACCTCCCTTGCTGCAGCTGGTTTCCTCACAGCACCTGTTCCAGATGGGTTGCTGCCACCATCACAAGGACTAGGGAGACTTGGGGAGTGACATAGTGTGCTTGGCTGCTAATGTTGTGCAGATGGAGATTCTTTAGGCTCATTTCTCACCTGAATTTTCTCCTCATTCTACATCAGCCTTGTCCAACCTGTGGCCCATGGCCTCCATGTGGCCCAGGGTGGCTTTGAATGTGGTCCAACACAAATTTGTAAAATTTCTTAAAACATTATGAGATTTTATTGAGTTGTTTTTCTTTTTTCTCATCTGCTATTGTTAGTGTCAGTGTATTTTATATGTGGCCCAAGACAATTCTTCTTCCAAAGTGGCCCAGGGAAACCAAAAGTTTGGACACCCCTGTTCTATACCTTGTTTCAAATAAATTCCCTTCTCTATGTTGATGCCACTCAAAAAACATCTCTTCAGTTGAGATTTGTTGTCCAAACTCTGAATGGGCACATATGCTGCCTGATCAAACAGCTCCCTTCGTGTCTTAATGTCTTATAGGTGCCTCAAGCTCAATGTGTCGCCAAACACATGCCAACCAACTCTGCACCCTGATTCTAGTCTCAAATTCCTTGGATCAGTTTATGATCCCACATCCATTTGGTTGTACTAGTCATTTCCTTTTTCTTTTTGTCATTTTATTTAATCCATTATTAAGTTCTGCCAATTTTACTGCCAAATACTCATGATTCAGTGTATGTATGTTTCTCCATCCCACAGCCATCAGTGTGGTTAAAGCCACCATATCTTTCAACAAAACTGCTCTGTGGAATGCTGGTTGGCTTTCCAAAATCCTTTCTTGCCTTTCTTATTTTATTCTCAAACAGCTGCCAGAAGAATCTTTTAAAAAGGCAAATCTTATTGCATCATTCCCTAGTTTAGAACCCTTCAATGACTCTGTGTTCTTTTTAAGGTTAAGGTTACAATTCTCAATGTGGCCACGATGGCCAAGTACACTGGGACCATGCTGACACCAACTCCTTCTGCTCTCTTGGCTGCAGCCCCCAGTGTCTTTCTTTAGTTCTTCAGAAGTGCCCAGCTCAGTCCCACCCCAGGGGCTTTTCATCTGTATGTCTGTTGGTTATAAAGACTCTTCTCCTTCTTCTTCATCTAGTTGACACCGAGGTTTACATGCCACTCAGAGAATATCTGTGGTGTATGAGAAACAGAAAAAAAGCTCTTACTCTGTGCTGTATTTCCTTAACACTGTAACTTCTTCTGCTTCTCCATCACACTATCCATCACGTATGTCTATATCTTCCTGTAAGGTGTGACCTCTTTTGGGGAAGAAGTGTGTCCATCTCATTCACTTTTATCTCACCAGTGCCTAGCACAGATGCCATAAGACAAAGTATATACTCAGTAAAAACTCATTTAGTGATTAAACAAATATGAACTCCTGAAACAATTTCTTCCCAAGTATGTCATAGAGCTCTCATTTTCAGCCGGATTCTACCCAGTGACGCATCAAACCTCCATGCCAATGGGCCAGACTGTGCTAGACATCTGAGACTGTTAACTAAAAAGCACATTTCTTTCTTTCCTCTAAAAGTAATTACTGGTTGCCAAATATTCAAACATACATTGAAAAAGCAGCTCATTACATTATGTTAAGAAATAAATTACTATTCCTAATTGCTTCGAGTAGTTAATTATTTCTAATTATTAGTCTGAGTAATAAATTATTGCTTCTGATTATGTTGTGGGCACAGTTGGAGCATTCAAAAATGCAGTTCTCACAGTTGTTTACACCAGAACATGTTTACGGAATTATAGAGCCATAATTGCCCTGAAATAACTGGTACCAAAAAATAATAAACATTTGATAAATTCAATCAAAATACACCACTTCTTTGTCAGCTTATTTAGGAGATCAAGCATTAAAATTAAACAACCATGCTTGACTTTTCCAGTCTCTTCAGGGGGTAACAATATTTTTAAATTGGGATTTTTGTTTTGTTTTGGTTGAATAAGAACTAAATTAGAATTTCTTTTGTTATTTAAAACAAGGAAAATAATCAGGCCTCCAAGAGTGTTAAAAATTAGGTTACACCACCAGCATACCATTCGCAGGAAGAAATAAGCTGTGGCTTCTTAAAGAGAAGCTGTAAGAAACAGTAAAAAACTCCAGAGCTATTTTATTGAATTGTAACATACCTAAAGTGCACAAATCTTATAGAGCTTTAAAACTTCTCACGCTTTGGCTTGAATCTGTCATTTTACTTACCAGTTTATCAAATCAATGACAGAAGTAGGTACCCTATGGCAAGCTGTGGGCTGGCTATTTTAATACCCCTGACTAATTGCTACAACTACACATCATCACTCATCTTTTCCTTCATGGGTTTCTGTCACCACCTCTTGCATGCTGGACAGACTTGTAAGATGTCCCCAAGACCTTTATCTCCTGGTGACTCCCTTGTGTAATTTCTTCCCCTGGAGTATGGGCAAAACCTATGACTTACTTCTAGCTGAGATAACGGAATGGACATGATTGAATGGGCATGAGGATGTGATTAATTATATAAGATTGTAGAGCCTGCTGGTCCCTCTTGCTGGCTTTGAAGAAGCCATGTTGGGAACCCCATGTGTCAAGGAACTATGCCCAGCATCTGGAAGCTGAGGGTGGCCTCTGCCAACAATCAGTGAAAGCCGAAATTCTCAGTGCTACAACCATGAGGAACTGAATTCTGCCTACAGCCTGTGTGAGCTTGGAAACAGGTCTTTTCCAGCAGAGCCTCAGATGACATGGCAGCCCCAGCTGACACCGAAATCACATCCTCGTGAGACTCTAAACAGAGACCTCAATAAAGCCATGCCTAGACTCCCACTGCATAGAAATTGTGAGATCATAAATACGTGATATTTTAAGCTGCTAAATTTGTGGTAATATTAGAATTTAAAAGTGCCTCCATTCTCTTTTCCTACTGTAACTGACAACTAGAGAATCCTGAGAAAGATCTTTATATCAAGATTATGAAGAGCTAGCTGCCCACACTAGCTCTCAAATACTCACAATCTGTGGTTCAGTAAATCGAGCACAGAACTTGGAGCAGAAGACCTATTAGACTGAAGCATGCGAAATTTCCATTTTAGAGGCCTAAAATGAAATGTCAGCAATTTCAGCTTAAGCTCTTCTTGACTCTTCTACTAACAGCAATTTAGCTTCAAGTAAGTCACTTCATTTTATTATTTCTTCCTTTCCTTACCTGTCAAATCTAAAATAATAATAATTAAGATGTTTTAGTATTTTGCCTACTTTATCTCACTCTACCCTCAGAATTGCTTATTGCAGGTATTAATTGCCCTATTTTTCAGATGAGGAAATTTAGGCTTGGAGAGGCAACATAACTTGATAAAGTTACACAGTAGGGTAGGCAAAATTCAAAAGGGGCTAAGCTGACTCCAGAGCTCATGCTTTTGACTTCATTATGCTACAGTTTTTCCCTTACAGTAACACTCCAGTTGGGGTCAAACAGAGGCAGACTTTACAGCCAGACAGGTAGGTATGTGAATTCAAATTTTTCTTCTGTGAGTGTTTGAGAAAATTACTTTACTTCTCTGGGCCTCAACTGGCTAGTCTAAAATACGTGAAAAATAGTAGCTACTTCATAAGAGCATTTTGATTATTAATTAAGATTATACTACAAGCAAAAACCATAGTAAACATTCAACAATTTTATTTTTACTAATATCATGAAGCCAAAAATGAGTTTAAATGAGAGCATTTTTGAAGTAGATAGCTTGGTATATTAACATTTATTGCAAGAATGTAGTCTTTAAGTATTTAGAAAGTATAGAGCTACTTCCTAAAATTAACTCGAATTACCATAATGATCAACTAATTAAGTAGTAGGTCCAAGATAATTGGTCAAAGAAAGTAAAAGAGCAGAGCATTTGGCTGTCATCAGAGCAGATGAACATTTTGTAAGCAAAAATAAACATGTTTTTGATCTGGTTAAGCCCCAGACCAGAATGAACACCTTGGGACTTCCTAATGATCGCCGAATACCAGAGTCCACCATTTTCTTCCCTGTTCAGCTTATAATTAGTTGTGTAGCCAAGGCTTATCAGAAAAATAATTTGGAAGAAGTTGTGAGCAGAGGAGTGACTTCATCTGATTTGAGTTTTAAAATGATACTCTGTTGAGAACAGACAGCAGGGAGACAAAGTTGGAAACAGGAGGCAGAAAGTTATTATAACCGTCTAAGAAAGTAATGGGGTAATGTGGCTGTAGTAGAGGGGATGAGGATTGTTTGGGCTTGGAGCCACTTTAAAGGTAAAGGCAACAGAGTATACTGATGGATTGTATATGGGGAAGGGAAAGAAGAGAAAGACAGAGGAAAGAAGGGGGAGAGAGAAGGAGAAGGGGAGAGGTGGAAAAGCGAGAGAGACAGAGAAGGATGATTCTAGATTTTGGTCTGAGCCACTAGAAGGATAGAGTTGCTATTTACTGAGATAGAGAAAACTGCTGGAGAGCTGGGTGGAAGAGGAAGACTTGGAGTTCAGATGTGTGCCTGCTAACTTTTAGACAACTGTGAACCTTCATGTGGTGATGCTGAACAGACGGTGGAGAAGAAGAGTCTGGGCCTCAGGGGAGGGTCTGGGTTTGAGGTGCACATTTGGCAGTTGTCATGTATAGATGGATGATGTTTAAAATGATGAGACTTGAGAAGATCTCCAGGGAATGGGACATATAGGGAGAGGTGATGATGGCTTGCAGGTGAGTGGTAGAGGTAGAAGTGGTGAGAAGGGGGTAAATTGTGACTGGAGTTAATAAAGGTGACAGAAAAAGGTATCAGTGGAGGATTCCAAGGCTTTTTTACTTGAGGCATGGAAAAATGGCATTGGCAGTTGCTGAGATGGGGGCGACTGGAGGAGGAGCAGGTGTGGGAGTGTTAACCTGGACTCACCTAGTATGTGCGCATGGCCATGGTGGGGGAGGATGGAGCAGGGCAGTTGCAAGTGAGCAAAGCTGAGTGGAAGAGGCTTCACCAGTAGCATGAATGAAGGCCCTAATTTCCTAAAGTGAAAACCTAAGAGGCAGGGATGGTGGATTAGCCTAGGGCCTGTACAGGGAAGCATTTGCTCTCTGAGACCATAACTCCCAATACTCGGTCTTTAGGGCTGCTGCTCTCCCTTTTCCTTAAAGTTTCACTTACTCCAGGCAGCACAGGTAGTAGTAAGCAGGTAGAGTGAAAGATAATGTTGTCAAGGGTGCTGGATAGCAATGGCAAATGAATGCAGAGTAGCATGCGCTAGATCAAGTGGCTCCTATCATAGAGTTCACTCTCTTTTTAGTTTGAAGGGTAGTTCAAAGTTCTCTTTGTCAAAATCTACAGGTGTCTCCATGCGGCAAATGGCAAAGGCCATCATTTTGCTCCTACCTTGGGGTGCCCGCCAGCAAGTCTACAAGCCTCAAAGTTGATGTTACCGCTAGGGAATGTATCCAAGTCACATGGCACCGAAGTATGTTAGCAGCAGCGAGTCCATATGGGTCTGCAGCAGCCTCAATTATTTGCTTCCTCAGAAGAAAGAATTCAACCAAGAGGCATAAGGCAGAGGGAGAGACAGAGACAAGTTTTAGAGCAGGAGCAAGAATGAGCAAGAAAGAGCAATTACAGAGCAAGAATGAAAGGGAGTAAAGCACACTCGGAAAAGGGCCAAGCTGGTGACTTGAGATTCAAGTGCACTGTTTTGACCTTCGACTTAGGGTCTTATATGTTGGCATGCTTTTGGGATTGCGTTACTTATCCCCTGATCCTTCTTTTGGGGTGGACTGTTGCATGTGCAGTGGCCTGCCAGCCCTTGGGAGGGGCCACATGCACAGTTGTTTACTGAAGTTGCATGCTTGCTCACTTGAGGCACTCTCCTCTTACCAGTTGAGTGTTCCTAGAGGAAGGTCATATACCAGTTAAACTCTGCCATTTTGTCTGTTAGTGATCATGCTTGAGCCATTCACCCAGCTTCTGAGATCTTACTGGGAAGCTGCTGATCACCAGTTTCAGGTGTTTCTATCTACTGGGAGACTGCCTTTCCCTGGCACCAGCTGTGACCAATTATTATTTTAGAGAGAGAGTGTAATAACTGCTTCACCATCACCTGATGGTGACACCATGACATCAGGTGACAAGAATGTCACCTGACAAGAATGTCACCTGACATTCTTGTTTGGTGGGGGTGGCAGGGGGAGCTGTAATCGCCTAAGGAGTTCTTCCTGCCCACTGCATAAAGAAAAACCATGACATTGTAGTAAAGAAAGAATTTAAGAGACATGAGGCTGGCCATGCTACATGGGAGATAAAGTCCATACTCAAATCATCTTGTTCAAAGCTTGCAGGTTAAGGGTTTTTCAAAGGCAGTTTTGAGGAAGGGGTAGAGGGGCCAGGTAACAGGTGCTTGCTGTTGATTGTCTGGGGTGGAGATGAGATAAAGGGGGTCAAAGCTGTGTTTCTACAGGCTGAATTGCTTCTGGTTGAGGCCACAGGAATGGGATGGGTGGGTGCAGGTGAAACCATTGGGACTAGGTAGAGTTATGAGTGTCAGACATACAAAAAACCTGAAAAAAGATCTCAAAAGGCCAGCCTACAATAGTGGTGTTATCTTCAGGAATAATTGGGGAAGGTGCATATCTTATAACCTCCAGAATAATGGCTGACAATTGTTCATGTCCATGCCTCAGCAGAACCCAGGCTCCTCTCCTTCCAGCCTGATGGCCTCCCATTAGCTTTACAAAAATCAGTTGCATTTTAGGACAAGGCCTATTATCATTTAAACTATAGCCTAGATGTCTTCCAATGTTAGCTTGGCTCAATAGCCCAGAAATAATTAAGGGAAAGGCAAGACGGGGGGTAGGTTAGCTCAGCTTACTGCTATAATTCTTCTCACTGATGTGATTTTTGCAAAGGTGGCTTCAGAGCCCTCTCCTGCCCTGCTCATGTATGACTAACTATCTACAGTAACATTGAGATTCCAGCAGGAGAATCTCAAAGAAAGACAGGAGAGCCCCTTCTAACTGGTTTCAGGCCCACCTCCCAAGTTCCACTTTCTTTTTCTCAGGTGACTGACACTGGGAGTCTCTACCTCTGCCTGAGCTAATTCAGGGGTGACTCTGTGATTTTCTCAAGGGTTGCATGCTTTATGGCTAAGCCAGTGTAAACCAAAAATACAATTCTAAGTTCACCAACTGACTGAACAAGCTCCTCTCTTAACCAAGGGGGTCCCAAAGAAACCTGAAAAACTAGTTCAGGCCATGATGGGAAGGGAGGTTTGACATGCCTCATTATACCCTCTCCCTTAGAAGTTTAGGCACAACTGACCAGCAGTGACATTAACATACAGATCCTAAGACTGATAAAACAGAGTTGTTGTAGCAATAAGATATGAAATTTCAATCTGACTCTGGTATAACATCACACGACAGATAACAGACCTTGAAGGAGATCACAGTATTTTACCCCAAAATACATTTCTTTGACATATTTTGAAATATGTCTTGCAAAACCATCTCTTGTAGAGGAAATCTGCATTCCATAGAGAATCTCCTTCCCTCTCTATGTCTTTTCTGGATTCCGGAGAGATTTAACTATGAATATGTCACCTTTTTTAAGGTCCAAAAAGAGACATTTACCACCTCTTCTCTCTGAAGCCTGCTATTTTAGAGGTTTCATCCATATAACAAGAACTTTGGTTTTCATAACCTCGCTTATCCTAACTTAAGCATTTCTTCCTACTTACTTCAACTCTTTAGGCAAAGTTTAACTCTTTCAACCAATTGCCAGTCAGAAAATCTATGAATCCATCTATGACATATAAGCACCCTTCCATTAACCAGATGTCTTGCATTTCTAGGTCGAACAGATGTATACCTTACATGTATTGATGCATGTCTTTGCCTGTAACTTCTGTCTATCTAAAGTGTATAAAACCAAGCTGTAGTCCAACCACCTAGGGTATATGTTCTCAGGACCTCTTGAGTCTGTATCCTCATCCATGGTCGCTCATATTTGGCTTAGAATAAATTGCCTTAAACATTTTACAGAGTTTGGCTTTTTTTTTTTTTGTCAACACGAGGGATCAGGAAACTATGGTTCTTGGTCCAAATATGGCTCACCACTGATTTTTATAGATTAAGTTTATTGAAACACCATTACATCCATTTATTTCTAGCAACTTTTGTTCCATAACAGCAGAGTGGAGTGGTTGTAACAGAGAGTGTATGGCCCTCAAAACCTACAATTTTTACTATCTAGCTCTTTAAGGAAAATGTTTTCCAATTTCTGGCCTAAACATAACTAGTATAACTGACTTCAAGCTAGTTCCCCTAAAAATTTTCCATGTATTATCCACATATACATACAGAAGCAAAATGGTTATTGGCTTTCACAGTCTAACTCAAAACTCACAGGACAATAGCAGACATAATCCTAACAGAGTTTTGATTCAGTAGGTATGAAGTATTTTTGAGTGAAGAAAAAGTTTTAACATAGTTTTGGGGGAACGAGATTTATTTGTGCTGGTGCCTTTTGAAAAAGTGTGTCCTGCTTTAAAGTGGACACCTGTGTTTCTATAAAAGTCCTTGTCCTCTATAGAGTTTCTTGACATTATCAAACACTTACAACCCTTGGAAATACCTGTGTTAGAGGTATTGTGTGTTTGTGCTAGGTTGCTAGGTATTGGTCTCAACATGTATGTGTGTGCATGTAGGTGTGTGTGTGTGCATGGGTGTATATGTGTCTCTATGTGTGCATGTTTGTGTGTCAGAGAGAGAGGACAGAGAAAAAGAGCCAGAGAAGAGAGAGAGAGAGGCTAGGAGAGAAAAAAAGTCAAGAAAAACTGGAAAGCAGTTGGGTAAAGGCAAAACCCAGCTGGCTCCACTATTTTGGGATTTGAAGACATCTAATACATCCAAACTTTGGAAAACACTGTATGAAAATTTGTTGGAACATGAGAAAAAAAGAAAGGCTTTGGGGGTATTATGCTCATAGTAAGGAATTACTGTGATCACTATAGATGACTTCAACATCAATGACCTCTTCAACAAATCTGGCCTGTGGGTCATCTTGAGTCCTTCTCAGTTGCGCACAAGCTCACTTGCCCTTATTCTTGTCATCATTTGGAACTGCCTGATGTGTGCATCATGAATAGTAATCAGTTCAAGCTGTGCAAATATGGGAATTGCTTTCTTGAGGCTGTGCGTGCTTCCCTGGCTTGAAGAGTGTACAAGCAGAAGGCGGGCACTTCCTCATTACAGATGCTGTGGATGTCACTTGATCATTGCCTGGTATAGAGTTGGTACTAAAAAAAAATTTACTGGATGATAAAACAAAGGGAGTGAGATTAGATAACACTTAAAGCCTGTTCAAGCCAATCCTGCAAATCTAATCCCACTAAACCCTTTTGTGGCATTTTAAATGTGACAAATACTATAGAGATATTTACCAAGTCTGTTTCCTTTTCCTGGGCACGTGGGAGGCCTTGTTCAGCCTTCTCTGGACCCTGAAAGATCTGTTCTTTCTTTTGTTTCTATGGCTACCAGAAAGCCAGCTTCGAAGATGTTGGTGTCACAAGATGGAAGGTGTGGGGGTCCCTGAGTCATGTCTTGGAGAAGAGCTGCCCAGCAGAGCTGCCCATTTGCATACAACTGCGGTGTGAGCAGAAAATAAAACTTAATGTCACTCTGGTTTGGTGTTGTTTGTTGCGGCAGTTAATATTCATTATCTATCTTGATGCGTTTGTACTACATGGCTAAATTAGACAAAACTAATTAATTTTAGGAAAGGAATACCTTGAGTCGAAAAATTACTTTTTGTAGAGCACTGAAAAATAAATGAACTATACCCACATGCACATAGTTGTAAACATATGTTGGGCAAAGGATGTGACTCACACAAAAATACATGCCATATGATGCCATTTATATAAAGCTCAAAATACAAACAAAACTAAACAATATATTGTTTAGTAATACTGACATATGTGGTAAAATCAAAAAGCAAAGCAAAATGCAAGCTAGCGTTAACCTAGGGTAGGCCAGATGGAGGAATGCTAGCAGGAAGGGTAACACAGAAATTTAAAACTCTTGGCAAAGTCCAATTTCTTAAAGCTATTAGGAACTACAATGTTGTTTACTTAATAATTTTATAGCATAAATATTTATCATATATTATTCTGTATATATGAAAAATATGATGGCATCAAATCCTATGCACATCTAACTTGCAGATTCAATCATACATATATACTGAATATTCAATTATATATAATTATATGTCACATATTCAATTATAGTTTGTGCAAATATACTTGATTATGTGCTGCATATTACTGCCTCTTGCTACAAATTTATGGACATATTACTGTAGAAGATTGTATAGACTCTATCTACAAAACCTTGAATCTAGGAGATTTAAGGGGTTTTCAAAGACAATTTTGACAAATGCAGATGTTTTCTTACTTGCTAACATTGAAGCCCAAGCCTTATAAGATGTGACTCTAATGTAAGATGTGAATCATAGTGGGAAGCATTTCCTAACTTGGGTCCCCAAATCTCTATAGATTCATAAGCTAGTTTTGGAATTTTGAAAACGTAAGGAGTTATTGTCCATTTGCTTGCAAGCGAGAGCACCTAAGCTAACAGGTTACTGTATTTGTTTTAGCCTGGAATTAAACAACTCAGGCTTGTTACGATATGTATTTCATGCTGTTCAGAAGTGCTGGTAAGCAATTTATCTGTCTTTGATTAATTAAACATAGGAAAACCCAATTTGTCACTAGTCTCAGCTTGGAAGATGAAATTTATCAAAGCATGAGGCCCATGGGAAGAAATTAATAAAAGGAATCCCTACTGGTGAAAAGGTTTAGAAACAGTGTCCTGTATTAATTCAAATTCAAGTGCATTTGTATTCATTCCTTGTTAAGTTGTCCATTCATTCAACCAATATTTACTGAGTGAAAACTCTGTGGCAGTTAGTTCTGGACACGGCAGGTAGGAGAGTGAGCAGATTCAGTATTCTTGCCTTGTGAAACTACCTGTATAGGCTGGGTCCCAGTGGGGAAGTGGTTAGTACTGCTGTCAAAAAGAAGGGGACTAACTTACATATTGGGAGGCATAGAACACAGTGGTCAAAAGCACCACTCATGGGGTCAAACAGATCCAGACTGAAGTCCCTTCTTAGTTATTTAAAAACTGCAGAATTTTAGGCTTGGAACTTAACTTCTTGAAGCCTCAGTTTTATCTTCTGTGGAACAGGATAGCTGTATGTGCCTCACAGGGTTATTGCCAGAGCTTGTAAACACTTGGCAGAGTGTCTGCATGTAGACTGGCCTCAATATGTTATCTATCTCGTATGTCAGTTCAAACATCTGTTAAAGCAAACTAAATATGGCCTGAGAAGCGTTCTGTACTTTCATATTTGAGTCCTTGTGGATGAACTGTAACCCAGCTTAACAGTCAGACAAAACTGAAAACCTAAATTAATAGTGTGCACTTGTAACAATGGCTGAGTGTTGACTAATGCCGGCGGCCATACTTCAACCACTCATAGACTGCTGAATGTTCAAACTGTGTTTCTTTACCTCACCTCTGATTCCTGTACATCACTTTACCTTTTTTGTCTATAAATTTCTTCTGACCATGAGGCACTCTTGGGAGTCTCTGTGAATCTGCTGTGATTCTGGGGGCTGCCCAATTCGCGAATTGGTCATTGCTCAATTAAACTCCTTTACATTTAACTCGGCTGAAGTTTTTCTTTTATCACATCTCAGCTAATCCTCAAGATAAAACTGACTGGGTATTTTTTTTCTTCACTTGTCTTCTTGAAATGTGAAAACGGGTCAGTGTGGTGAGACAACTTTTCTTAGGTGATACTGGGCCTCAAGAGCAGAGCTGCTGGAACTTGGACCCAGGTCTGTCCACTATCAAGGCCAGAGTTGTCTCTACTGTCCAATGGCTCCTCTATGCATCCTAACAGAGAAAGCTGTAAGAGTGGAACATATATCTTTTAGGCCAAAACTTCTGATGTGACCCTTTCCTCCCAGTCAATGATTCCCAACCTTGCATGGGTTACCTCTGGGATGTGTATCATAGTCCCTGGGACATGGGGATAGCCAAGTTTGAAAAAGCATATAATTATTTTGACTTGACTTTATAAAGAAACAGATAATATCTTGGCATTGTCTTTGTCCACTCCATAATTTAAGAAGGAAAAAGCAGTTTATGTTTACACAAAAAAGCATGGTTTAAAAAAATAGCCTCTGCTCTCCTGGAGTTTCTTCAAGGACAGGTTCATCTCTTGGGCCTTTTTGCAGCTGCTGGATCTAGTTTAGGGAGCTCATGGGAAGATTCTGTAGAACCCAAATGTGGCTTAACAGTTGTGGTTTTAATATAGCTAACAGAAACTGTATGCGAATATAGATGTCTGCTGCATTTCCATATGCATGGCATTGGGTAGGAGTAGCTGCCTATAATATTGTAGTTAGTCTTCTCCAAGTGAGTAATAGAGAACTACATTTCTGCTAATTATCATAACTGATTAGTTGAATTCAGGATGAAAAATAACTGGATCCCACTATTAAAGAATTATTAAATTATAACACATGTGATGGTAGTTTCATGACCCACAGTGAAGAGACCAGGGAAAGTCCCCAGCAATAGAGTGTACATCTCACCTCAGAGAACCAGACCTGAGGACAACTGAGGATAGTAGGCAGGGTGCGAGGGGGTGCACAGGGCATGAGGCTTCTGCTTTGAGTGGAAAGAGAATGGCAGGGGCAAGACTGCTTTGGCTGTGGAGACTCCAGGAGCCCACGGCATCATGTTCTATTGCCTTGCAGGTGGGTGTAGAAGCTGCACATATGCTAGGGGCTAATGAGGTCAGTGAAGGTATTTCTTGCAAGGATGCAAATGATGACTCTGAGAACTACAGAGCCAGGACAAGAAATTCAAGCCTTGTAGGACTAGAAAGTGTCAATAAGTCCATTTCCTAGATGAGGAAACTGAGACTCAGAGTGGGAAAATGATGAAAGGCACAGCAGCTAGTGAGGCTCTGGAAGTCAAACCCAGACTCTAAATTCTTCCCCTAGTACTCTTCCTTCTTTGTCATTAATGCTTTAGTTTCCAGGAAAATCTTTGCCAGAAGCCCAGAAACCTACTTATGTCACACTCTGAGCATTCTACATCAGTCCACAGCCAGGCAGGAAAACAGGACCATGCCCGATAGTTCAATGTGGGGAACTAATCAGAGTGGGGTGTGCAGAGTGGGAAGTGGGAATTGAAACAACTTAGAGATTCACAATTGCAGGAAATCACATTACTCTCAAGGTCGTTACTAAGGGAGGAAAGTTTCTGACGAATCCGAGAGCTGTGCCACCTGCCAGGACCTGTAATCTTGGAGGAGGAACCAGCCAGCGAAAACTAGAACCAAAGGCAGGGACACTGTCTAGGGGAAGCTAGACCATGGAGGAATTGCAGCCAGGTGGGGGAGTCACTCTCAAAGTGGAGAATGGGAGAAATATCCTGACTTCTTCCCTTCTCTAACCTCCAGATTTCATGTCAGTGTTTTCCTCTGGGTGAAACTATGAGAAACTAGTGAGTGAGGGATGCCAAGAAGTGTGGTTTGCAGGGATCAGAGCAGAGGAAGGAAAGGGAAAGAACTGGCACTGATAAAACAGGTAAATGGGCCTCCCAACAACTGCTTGTCCTTATTGTGAGGGCTTTTTAAAGAGTTAACTCACAGATGAGATTGGGATATGTGTGAAAATTAGTGGGATAGTCCTAGAAGCATTGAACCAGTGATTTATGGGGTTGGGATAGCAACAGTAATTAGCACAGGCATGCTGTGCCACAGAGCAGAATGGCACATTAGAATGAACACAACTGAGGTGTCAATCGGACCTGGATCCAAGTTTAGGCTCTTTCACTTCACTTGGATGACTATGGGAAAGAAAGTCAACCACTGTGTATTCCAGTTTGTTTATCTTTATGATGGAGAAACTGAAACCTTCCTTGGAGAGCTTCTGTGATATATTGATGATGCAGTGAACACAGCATCTTCAACTCTGTTGGTTATGTATAGGTATTTAATAAAGAGTAGCTCAGGCTTCAGCGGGGCTAACCTCCTATAACACTAACAAAACGTGAGTGCCATTTTGCATAATACTTGTACATGTCTCTGATTATTTTATGGGATAAAATAATGCAGAGATGAGCAATTCTTCTATTCGTTTATGTTCTTAGTAGCAATATTTTATGAGTGACCACTTTTATACACTTGCATTAATTCTGAGTATTATCATTTTCAAATGCATTCATGTTAACTGTTTTTTTGGTGGGTCAGGTTCACAATCGCTGACTTGGACAAGTTAAGTGTACAGGCAAAAACTCAGTAGAAGGTTACCTTGGCCATTGGTAATAATCGATTATAAGGATATTGTGATAGTTAATATTGAGTGTCAACTTGATTGGATTGAAGGATACAAAGTATTGATCCTGGGTGTGTCTGTGAGGGTGTTGCGGAATGAGATTAACATTTGAGTTGGTGGGCTGGGAAAGGCAGACTCACCCTTAATCTGGGTGGGCACAGTCTAATCAGCTGCCAGTGTGGCTAGAATTTAAGCAGGCAGAAAAATGTGAAAAGGGAGACTGGCCTAGCCTCCTAGCCTACATCTTTCTCCCATGCTGGATGCTCCCTGCCCTCAAACATCAGACTCCAAGTTCTTCAGTTTTGGAACTTGGACTGACTCTCCTTGCTCCTCAGCCTGCAGACGGCCTATTGTGGGGCCTTGTGATCATGTGAGTAAATACTTAACAAACTCATACACACACACACACACACACACACACACACACACACATATATTCCATTATTTCTGTCCCTCTAGAGAACCCTGACTAGTAAAGATTTGGGTACCAGGAGTGGGGTATTGCTGAAAAGGTACCCAAAAATGTGGAAACGACTTTGGAACTGGGTAACAGGCAGAGGTTGGAACAGTTTGGAGTGCTCAGAAGAAGAGAAGAAAATGTGGGAAAGTTTGGAACTCCCTAGAGACTTGTTGAATTGCTTTGACCAAAATGCTGATAATAATATGAAGAATGAAATCCAGACTAAGGTTGTCTCAGATGGAGATGAGGAACTTGTTGGGAACTGAAGCAAAGGTGACTCTTGTTATGTTTTAGCAAAGAGACTGCTGGCATTTTGTCCCTGCCCTAGAGATTTGTGGAATTTGGAACTTCAGAAAGATAATTTAGGGGATCTGGTGGAAGAAATTTCTAAGCAGCAGAGCATTCAAGAGGTGACTTGCGTGCTGTTAAAGGCATTTAGTTTTATAAGGGAAGCAGAGCATAAAAATTTGGAAAATTGCAGCCTGACAATGTGATGGAAAAGAAAATCCCATTTTCTGAGGAGAAATCCAAGCCCGCTGCAGAAATTTGAATAAGTAATGAGAAGTAATGGGAAAAATGTCCCCATGGCATGTCAGAGGTCTTGATGGCAGCCCCTCCATCACAGGCCCTGGAGGCCTAGGAGGAGAAAGTTGTTTTGTGGGCCCCATGCTGTGTGCAGTCTAGGGATTTGGTGTCCTGTGTCCCAGCCATTCCAGCAATGACTAAAAGGGGCCAGTGTAGAGCTTGGGCTGTGGCTTCAGAGGGTGTAAGCCCCAAACTTTTGCAGCTTCCACGTAGTGTTGAGCCTGTGAGTGCACAGAGGTCAAGAATTGGGATTTGGGAACCTCCACCTAGATTTCAGAAGATGTATGGAAATGCCTGGATGCCCAGGCAGAAGTTTGCCAGAGGGGCGGGGCTCTCATGGAGAACCTCTGCTAGGGCAGTCCAAAAGGGAAATGTGGGGTCAGAGCCCCCACACAGAGTCCCTACTGCAACACTGCCCAGTGGAGCCATGAGAAGAGGGCCATCATCTTCCAGACCCCAGAATGGTAGATCCACTGACAGCTTGCACCATGTGCCTGGAAAAGCCACAGACAACACCAGCCCATGAAAGCAGCTGGGAGGGAGGCTGCACCCTGGGGAGCCAAGTGGTGGATCTGCCCAAGACCATGGAACCCACCTCTTGCATCAGTGTGACCCAGATGCAAGACATAGAGTCAAAGGAGATCATTTTGGAGCTTTAAGATATGACTGTCCTGCTGGATTTTGGACTAGTATGGGGCCTGTAACCCCTTTGTTTTGGTCAATTTCTCCCATTTGGAATGGCTATATTTACCCAAAGCCTGTACCCCATTGTATTTAGGAATTGCCTAACTTGCTTTTGATTTTACAGGCTCATAGGTGGAAGTGACTTACCTTGTCTCAGATGAGACGTTGGACTGTGGACTTTGAGTTAATGCTGAAATGAGTTAAGATTTTGGGGTACTGTTGCTAAGGCATGATTGGTTTTGTAATGTCAGGACATGAGATTTGGGAGGGGCTGGGGAGGAATGATGGTTTGGCTGTGTCCCCACATATTGAATTGTAACTCCCACAATTCCCACATGTCATGGAAGGAGCCTGGTGGGAGGTGATTGAATTATGGGGATGGGTCTTTCCTGTGCTGTTCTTGTGATAGTGAATGAGTCTCATGAGATCTGATGGTTTTAAAAATGGTAGTTTCCCTGCACAAACTCTCTCTCTGTTTGCCTGCTGCCACTCATGTAAGACATGACTTGCCTTCTGCCATGATTGCGAGGCTTTCCCAGCCACATGAAACTGTAAGTCCAATTAAACCTCTTTCTTTTGTAAATTGCCCAGTCTCAGGTATGTCTTTACCAGCAGTGTGAAAACAGACTAATAGATATAGGTAGTGTCTGGAGTAAAATATAGGCCATTCACTTAGTCATTTATTACATTAATATTTTTGAAGTCTCTCCCAAGTGTGAAGCACTTGTCTTAATACTACCTTCTTGAAAGAAGAATAATAATAGTTATTTCTTCTCTAGTGTTTATTATGTCCTGGGCACTGTCCTTAGTGGTTTAAAAATATTAACTCATCACAATCATCCAGTGAGATAGTTTCCATTACTACTGTCATTTTACAGATAAAGAAACAAGGTCCATAGAGGTAAAATAACTTGCTGAAGGTTACGCAGTTAACAAGTGACCAAGCCAACATTCAAACTCAGACAGTGTGGCTCAAGAACCAGTGCCTTTTTTCTGTATACTCATCCTCTCCAGAAACTTACCTTAGGAGTAGTCTATATTCTATTTTCCTCTCACTCTATTCCTCATCTCCTCTGATGCCATTTTTGCAGGTGCTTCTTTCTTTAACTCATTTCAGCATTAACTCAAAGTCCACAGTCCAACGTCTCGTCTGAGACAAGGCAAGTCACTTCCACCTATGAGACTGTAAAATCAAAAGCAAGTTAGTTACTTCCTAGATACAATGGGGTACAGGCTTTGGGTAAGTTATGGAAATAAGTTAAATCAATAGAGATAATTCACAATTTAAGTGAACTCTGCAAATTATACACATGATAAAATCCTACATCATCAGATTTATGGGTGAAACATACAGTCAGTGGAGAGGAACAGGAGCATAGGTATGGGAGAGTCTTCATTTCCTGCAGAGTTACAGCTTTATTTCTGGGCCCTTTGTTAATCTGTCATCTATGAAAAATTTTAATCTATGTTCATGATGTCGGCATCGTTGTCATCTCTACTGAGTTCATGCTCAATATTATTTCCCATATTTTTCCATCACTCCAGCGGTGCACAATGGTGTTAGTGTTCAGCTCTTCTGTGTCAACTTCTAATTTACTTACATGTGTGGCTGATGAAATTTTAGTGTCACCCATGAGGTGACACGGTTTGGCTTGATCCTGCACTCACTGTTGATGAAACCTTCAAATTCTTTATCTGCAGGTTCTTTCTCAAACATCTCTGTAGTCCAAAGCCTGTGACAAGGCATGTGTAAATGTTGATGTATTAATATTCTTCCAAGCATTAGTTGCTATACAAATGGCCTCCTCAACTCTTTTAGCATGTCTGAGATTCCCAGGCTTCTGTTAATTACAGCAAACGTACAGCTACAGGAAAAAAAAAAGTAGAGAGGAGTCTATGCTTGCCCTCCATGGAGTGTAAAATTTCTTGGCCCATAAGGCTGTGTTATAGATATAACACTGAGGGGCACACTAAATGCTAAAACATTATTTTCCCCAATAAGTTTAGGAAGAGAATGTGTGGAGCAATGACCAGGGACAATAAAACTACATTTTTCTTTTCTAGTCCAGGTTGCCAGCAATGAACTTAAGCCATGCAGCAAAAGCAGGTATTGAATCAGTCAGAAATTTTTTAACTGTTCACTCAAACTTTCTTGTCTGCATAGCGACAATAGGTGAGCTTTGTACATCATTTAAATATCTCAGATGTTTGCACTTCCCAGTCAGTCAACCTAATTTTTCCTGTAGAATTGACACATCTGAAAACACTCACTCTGGCTCTGTGTCCTTAAAACTTGCTGGAATTCTCTTGTCAGTCATTGCTGAGGTTTTCCTAGAAACACTGATTCCCCCAGTATAGAGCTGTTTCATCAGGATTTGCAAATTTGTTCAGGATTAAGGTTTTTACCACATATGATCCTAGCAAATTTATACACGTAATTCTCAGCTGCTTCATGATCAAGAGAAGCCTTTTCACCACATATTTTCAAATATTTTACCCCATGATACTTGTGAAGCTTCTGCAGTCAACTTTCTGAATATTTATATTCACCTTCAATGTTCACTCCCTCATGGAATAGCCTAGCTGGTTCCATAATTAGTAAATAATTCAGTGGCACACATCTTTTTTTATTGTTTTCAAATCTAATAAACACAAAACCAAGATCTTCGTATTTTCCCCAATGTAAGATTTCACTAATTTTTCTCTAGCTCTTGGTTGTCACTGTTGCTGTAAAACATCAACAAATCGTCTTTTAGTTTTAAAAAATTGTATATGGTAGAGGTTCCTGCATTATATTGTAGTGGATACCTCACATATACACCATTACTTCTGCAAAAACTCCCCTTTCTTTGTTATCGACCAAAATAACACTTCTTCACAAAAATAACACTTCTTCCTTTTTTTGGTCTCTATTATTGGTAGAGTTATCTTGACTTTTGTTGTTTGACATTTTCAGAGTGCAATTAAAAGCTGCAAAACTCCCACAATACATCAAAAACATCAGCTAGCAGCAAAGGCACATGCAACTCATAGAAGTACTGAGATAAAACTGGCATCAAATGTCAGTTCAGGTCTTGTTTCGTCACCATATTAGTTTTGTCACCAAACTTGCAAACAACAATACCAACACCACTTAGTTTTCAGGTATTTTTGGATTCTGGAATTGTGAACAGAAGATTATAGGTCATGGTTTCATTTGACAAATGTAGAAACTGAGGATTGGCAAGATTATCTGGTTTGGATATTTCTAGGAATTCCTCATTACAGTTCAGATTTGAAGTTAGACTGAATTTTGAATGATACACTTACACACTTCATTAAGCTTTGTGATTTGGGCACATTGTTCCACTTTATGTGCCTATTTCTTCAACAGTAAAATGGAAATGCTAATTCTTACCTTGAGAATTACCAAAAGTATTGAATCACATAACACATTTCAGTGCATAATCTGATTATTAACAGACATAATGCTCTCTTTGCTCAGCAATGTTCTTCCATGTTCAGGAATCAATGAGAACTTATACACTAACTAGAAGGATGAAGTCAGGCGAGTAGCTGAATGGACTTTTAAAAACTCCTATTGGATATAACAGTTTCAGAAGTCAAGCCTTTCTGTTGAGGAAGTCAGGCTTTTGGAGAGAGTTGTAGTTTTCTTCTAGGATAAAACCCTATCTTTGGTTATCGAAAGCCAAACAGCACAGACGACTAATCTATAAAGCATATATTTTATTCCATAGATAACAGCATATTATGAAGGGAGGATGGTACAAGAACATTTTCTCCCCAAAGCCATAATAAATAACCCCAAAGAATATCCCCCCCCACCACCAAAAGCAAAAGAGTTGAGCAATGGTGAACATTTCTGAGAGGACTTTGAGTCTCATTCCTGGGCTGAACCTATTTGTATTGGGGTGGGGAAAGGAAATTGAAACTTAGGATACTTTTGGGGGACTTGGGAACAGATGGACCTTGTGTGTGAACTGTCATGACGCAGAAAACCGAAAAAGTTCTTGAGAACTTTATATCAGCAAAAACATTACCAGCTTGTACTGAAATAGAGTACGACCTAAGACAGTTGGCCTTCAAAATTCTACTGGCTAGAACAAGCTGATAAAACGACTCAGCTATAAGCAGGTGCTCTCTTTTATGGAAAACTAAAGATCTCTGAGAAGATGGAGCTTGAAGCCCAGAGGGGCAGGCTTGAACGCAGAGAGTAGAGCCAAGATCCCAGAGGGAGGAGCCACAAGACTCAGAAGAGGCTTCACAGGCTTTGAAACCTGTTGGAGTTAGCCTGGCTGGAATTCAAAGTCGTTTGACTTCTTTTTCCCTTCCATTTCCCCCTACTTTTATAAACAGTAATGTTTATAAATGTTATTTTGGCTTTCTCAGCATTGTATTTTGGGAACAGGCAAGTTTCTTGAGTTTCACAGATCCAAGAGCAGATTTGACTTACATGAGATTTTGAACTTTGAGTTGATACTGTAATGGGCTGAAGTTTTGGGGATCTTGGGATAAGGTGAATGCATTTTGCATGTGATATGGTTGTGAATCTTTTGGGCCAAAGGCAAAGTGTAGTTAGGCTGAATAATGGGTCCTCAGAGATGTTCCCATCCTAATCCCTAGAACCAGAGAATTATTATCGTACATGGCAGAAGGACATTGCAGATGTAATGGACACTCACGTTGAGAGATTATCTTATTGGGGTCAATCTAATCACATGGGTTCTTAAAAGCAGAGATCATTTTCTGACCTTGTTCAGAAAAAGAGATGTGGTGATGGAAGCAGGGTTAGAGAGAGGTTACACAGCTGGCTCGGAAGGTGAAGCAAGGGGGCTGCAGGCTAAGGAATGAAGACAGCCTCTAGAAGCGGGAGAAGGCAAGGAAGTAGATCTCCCCTAGAACATCCAGAAAGAAATGCAGCCCTGTCGACACTTTGATTTTAGCCTAATAAGATCTATTTTTGACTTCTGACCTCCAGAACCGTAAGATAATAACTTTGTGTTAAGTCCCTAAACATATGGTAATTGGTTATGGCAGCAATAAAAAGTGAATGCCCCTTCAAAGGGCATGAACTCATCCTTTTTTATGGCTGCATATTATTCCATGGTGTATATGTGCTGCATTTTCTTTATCCAGTCTATCATTGATGGGCATTTGGGTTGTTTCCAAGTCTTTGCTATTGCAAACAATGCTGCAAAAAGCTTATGTGTGCAGGTGTCTTTAGTTGGAAACCATCATTCTTAGCAAACTAACACAAAAACAGAAAACCAAACACTGCATGTTCTCACTCATAAGTAGGAGCTGAACAATGAGAACACATGGACACAGGGAGGGGAACATCAACACACAGGGGCCTGTCAGCAGGTGGGGGGCTAGGGGAGGGATAGCGTTAGGAGAAATAGGTAATGTAGATGACAGGTTGGTGGTTGCAGCAAACCTATGTAACAAATCTGCACATTCTGCACATGTATCTCAGAACTTAAAGTATAATAATAAAAATAAAAAATAAAAAAAGCGAATGCCAGTCATACCAGTGTATTTCTCATAGGGATCTTGCCCTTTGGAAAGCAGGTAAAAGCCATCACTTAAGATGTTCGGAATTGAGGAATTCTAATCAAAGACTCCATGGAATAAGTACGATATGAGCTGGACACAGGCATAACTGACAGAGGAGACTTTCTGGTGTAATCAAAGACACAGTGGCTTGGACAGATGTGCAGGGTGCAAGGAGGGAATCAGTGGCCACCTGGAGTGTTATCCATTAAAAGGGCCAGACACTTTCTGCCTGCTGCTTTGAGACCCTTTTAGTTACTGTGCCTCTGAGACTAGGAACTTCAAAATATGTTCCAGTCAGAGTTCTTAAGTCACACTGTTCATTATCATTGCCCTTGGGAGGCTTGGTGATTTTCATGCACACAGTGAAGACCCTATGAACTATTACTCCCTGAGATGTCATTCTTGGTCTTAGTTCCTTTGTCAACTTCTGAGTAACCTTGGGCAAATCATCGACCATCTCCTGAACTCCAGGGTTTAACTTTCTTCTTTAAAAGGATAGCAGAATCAATCTCCTTCTCTTCCCTTTTTATTTTTTATTTTTGCCACTCTTGCATTTTCCCCAATGTTCTACTTCCCAGCTCCTGAGAAAGTGAGATTATGATTTAGGAACTATCTGTTAAAGGCTTTAAACTTTTGTGTAGGTGATTCTCCAACTTATTTGGAAGGTAGTGCCTCTGGAAGGCATGACACTCTTTGAAGAACACCATTAAACACTGATATACTTAATTCTAGTATATGCAATAGGAACAGTTTTACTTCCAGACAATATGACAATCTGTGTACAATTTAAAAACCACAGTCCTGAGTACACACGTCCATGAAAAGAACAAGATGTTGGTCTAAACAAGGTCAGCTGCATCTGAGTTTTCCTGGTAATATTTCTATGCTTATTCACTTATTTTTTCATCTGCCAGTACTTTAGGTAGCAGATGTCTAAAATCTAATAAAAATATATCTGGGAAGAAAACTTGAAATAAAAAATTATGGTAGTAAATTATTTATTCTTCCTGAGAATTGAAAAAAATGAACTTTTTTTTTTTTTTTTTTTGGTTTCATGGCAGAACTTCTGGGTCAAGTATTCAGAGACCTGGCATTCAGGAAACACATGTTTGGGAATTCTCATTACACTGAGTTCGTAATGAGATTCCTGAGTGGGAAAGGCCAATATCCTATTTCTCTCTGTGTTTCTGAATATATTTGAAATGTTACTGTCTCTCCTTACTATTTAATAATAGTTAATACTGAACACTCACTATTTCTCAGATGCTGTGCTAACTTCTGAGTTCAGATTGGGATACTATTATTGTTATCCCAGTCTTATAGAATAGATAGTGAATCTCGTAAAAATTATCTGCTCTAGATTACAGAGCTAGTATGGGGGCCAGGCACTGTGGCTCACACCTATAATCCCAGCACTTTGGGAGGCTAATGCAGGAGGATTTCTTGAAGCCAGGAGTTCAAGACCTGAGTAACATAGTGAGACTCCATCTCTACAAAGAAAAAAGTTAGCTAGGCGTGGTGGCACAGATTTATAGTGCTGGCTACTGGGGACACTGAGGTGAAAGAATCACTTGAGCCCAGAAGTTCAAGGCTACAGTGAGCTATAATTGAGCCACTGTACTCCAGCCTGGGTGACAGAACGAGACCCTCTGTCTAAAAAAAAAATAAAAATAAGAAAAATAGATCTAGCATTTAAATGTATTAGTCTGTTCTCACACTTCTATAAAGATACATGAGACTGAGTAATTTATAAACAAAAGAGGCTTAATTGACTCACAGTTCCACATGGCTGAGGAGGCTTCAGGAAACTTACAATCATGTCGGAAGACGAAGGGGAAGAAAGGCACGTCTTACATGGTGGTGGAGAGAGAGAGCAACGGGGAAAGCGCCATGCTTTAAAGCCATCAGATTTCACTAAAACTCCCTCACTATCATGGGAACAGCAAGGGGGAAATCTGGCCCATGATCTAATCACCTGCCACCAAGTCCCTCCCTCGACATGTGGGGATTAAAATTTGAGGTGAGGTTTGGATGGGGACACAGAGCCAAACCATATCAGCAGGGGAGCCAAGATGCAAATCCCAGGCCTGATTCCAGAGCCCAATCCTACAGCCTTGAACCCCTGCTCTCTACTCACTACTTCTAAAGCTGTGTCTCATTTCTTCCCTCTTGGTGAAGCCTCTCCCTATGTCCATCCATGTCCACACCCCACCCCAGGTGCACTAACCTCTCCCAACCTGAGATGTGCCTGGTTTACCCTCTCTCTCCCCAGCCAATATGGCACCTCCTGTAGGTTACTACGCTGGCAGCTCCTGGACCATCAAGCACTGTGTGACCCTATGGGTCACATTGTGAGCTGGAGAGCAGAGCAGAGTAGCAGAGGGAGAACCAGCCTTTGCCAAAGGGGGGCCCCCTTTCTGTTTGCCTGGTTGATTCAGTTTCAGTGCACATGTCAACTTTTCAGAGAGCCATTCTCAGATCTTACCACCTGAAAATGTCTCTTTCCCCAGATACCACTCTGTTTTATTTCTCCCATAGCACATATGACTACCAGGAAGTTCTTACTTACTTACTCATGTGTTGTCTGATTCTACTCCCCAAGAATGAAACCTCCAAGGGAACAGGGACCTAAATGATCTTGCTCATATCTCTACCTTCAGTGCCTAGAGCAATGATTGTCATATACAATGTACTCAAGCATTTGTGGAAGAAATGCATGAATAAATATTCTAAAATGTTTTTGAAATGCTTTATTTATTAAATAAACATTGAGTATCTACTTTGTGCTGGACATTCTAGGTGTCAGCAATACAGTGGTGAACTTTGTAAACCAAACCACTTTAAAAAAATACTGACTCTGTATCTTCAAATAATCAACAATCTGACCATTTTTCAAAATTGTGGTGAACATAACATTTCAGTTGCTGAGATCTATGCTTTTGTCCTGACATAAGCATAAATGGTGCTCTTTTGACTCTTGAAATGCCCTGGGCCCTGGCTTGGATGATAAATTATGTGGTCACCCTAGTTAAACCTGAGGTATTAATGCACTACAAACTAGTAGGCAAAGTGAAACCGTGGTATGAGTTAGTCAAACAATGGGTCTGGTTATTGTGCATGAAATTCATCTTGTGATGTTGCAATTGAAGGTGAAACAACTGAGACTGGCCTAAGCAAAAGTATAAAGGGGAGTTGATGGGTCTGCATACCTGAAAAGTCTGTCTGAGACATGGTGGGACTGAGTTCTCAAATTCCAAGTTGCCCTCCTCATCCCTGAGAAGCTCCAGGCTCATTTCTCCTAATACAAATGGTGGCAGCAGCCCCTGTCTCATCTTATTCAGTTGAAGTCCACCAGAAAAAAAGCCAGAGCCTTTTCCAGGAGCCCTTGTAGGAGTACTGACCTTCACTTTGTATTATGCAGCTTGGGTCATTTACTTCTCTTCGTCTCCCAGGGAAAGATGATATGTTGATTGACTAAGGTGTGGGTTATGCTTTCCATTTTTGTAGCTGAATGTGGATTCCTACCCAGACCATGCATCCTAAGGTTGGAGGAGCTGTAAGCCCAAAAATGGAAATCAAGAGATTTGTCAGAGGAAAAGAGAATGCATTCAGAATACCAGTAAGGAATCCAAAGCATCATGTATAATGTGTGTGTTTGTATGTTTGTGTATGTCTGCATGGGTACACATATATGTTTTTGGACTAATCAGCTATCTTACTAAGCTTGAGCAGTGCCTTTAATCAAACAATCTTATATCTGGACAATATCTTTCTCAGGTTGCTGTTTTATAGATCTGAATAAAGCTTCATTTTTCCATCCTATCACCACCTCATGTAAGAATCCTTTACTATCCTTATAGCATATGGCACACACATCTAGTATATTTAAACACATCGGTTCACTCAAAGCACTTCCATGTACAGACATTCAAGTTGTGCACCACACATAAACTATGATGTGAGTTCTGCAATATGGTGGCCCTATGTAATCTTCATAGAAACTCTCTTAGCAGATGCAGAAAATGAGTTCAGTCAAGTTAATTGATTTCCTCAAGGTCATCCTCCAAATCCTGTTCTCTTTTACTTAGAGAACCTGGTCAACTCTAACCAGTTTGGAGCAATAAAGAGTTCTCATTTGTTTTACCTGGGAAAGAAGCAATTACTGTTTACCATTAGGTCCTCTCTGTACATTTAAACACAAATTTTCACTGAAGACTTGGAAATTATAATAAGGTGTTCTCATTTTCATTTTACATTTAGACAGATTAAGCAGAAAACAAGTTTAAAGAATTAGTGAGCCATCTGTGTTGTTCATACCTTTAAGTACAGAAGTTCATGGACATAATTAATTCTCTGAAGAATTATGTAAGGCACTGGAATTTCTGAATTTTTCTGGGATCTCTTTATTCCCAGTCTTAGGCATTTCACAGTTCTCAAAATCAAACAGGGAAAGAAACCTGAGATTTTAGAGTTGTGGTTCTTGAATATCAGTGCTCTTAATAATCACTATGAGTACTATTTAAAAATAGAAATTTCCAGTCTTTATTCCAAGAGATTATGATTCAATAAGTGTCTGAAATCTGCATTTTAAAGAAGCCCTCTGGTGACTGTGATGTGATGATTCCGCAAACATTCTTTAAGAAATAGGGGTTTTGAAATATAATTTTCCAATAAAAATGAGATAAATCACTCTCCTTTTCTGCATGCATTCAATATCCACTGAATACTAGATGCTAATAATGGTCACAGTCCTAGGCGTGCATAGTTTTTGGATTTCCAAAACAGTCTGTCATTTTCTTTTCAGTATTCACTCGAGTAATTGTTTAGAAAAAGTTCTCTCTTTCAAAAGCAGACAAATATGTAAAAGCCAGAGGAGTGAAGGTCCTGGGTTCCAGGGAAGGTTTTTGGACTCAATGTGTCTTTCCTTCTGAGATATCCATTAGGATGAAAGAGGCAAGCTGGAGCTCAGGCATATGGTCTTTTATCTTTATATAGAAGTGACAGCAGAGAGATACTTACGTCGACATCAGCAAAGAAGTGGGAAGCATTCTGGTGCATCAATAGCGCATCCCTCTGCTTTCTTATTTCCCTGTCAAACCAAGAGGCAGCAATTTTCCCTCTAAAGGTGTTGCACGAGAATGGCAAAGCAAATATAAAAACTCTGCCACAGCCTTGGATGAAAGATAGAAAAGGAGCTAATGTTGATTTTGTGTCTTCTTTGTAACACATGGGGAAACTGAGGCTCTGATAGATTAAGTAGCTTAACCAGGATCATATAGCTAGCATTCTCAGTTATCTCTTATTGCTAATTAACCACGGTAGAACTTAGGGCCTTAAAACGGCAATGCATTATCACATGTCCGAGTTCTGTGGGTTGGCTGAGCTGAGCTGGGTGGTTTCTTCCTTGAGGTTTCTCACATTTTGTGGTCAGATGGCAGCGGGGGCTAGAGCCATTTGAAGGCTCAGCTGAGCTAGAGGCCCAAGATGTCTTTTCACTCACATATGCGCTGGCTTGGTGTTCTTTGCCCTTTTCCTATGTCACATCTCATCCTCCAAGGTCTTGGTTTGGACTTCTTAAAGCACAGTGGACTCAGGGTAGTCACACTACTTATGTTATGACTAGCTTTCAAGATAGAAGAAAGAAGAAGCTCTTAGGCCAGTTAGGGCTATGCTTGGGGCTAAAAGAAGATTATTTCTACCATATCTTATTGGTCAAAGCTGTCACAGTGTTCTTCCAACTCCAAGGTGGTGGAGAAATACACCCTCTCTCGATGAGAGGCTGGCAAGCTCACATTGCAGAAGGGAATGTGCGATGGGAGATATTGTTGCAGCTATCTTGAGATAAGTTCAGTTTGCATGTGAGAAGGATGCAGTTGATAACCAGAACATTTAGTAGTAATAATTACTAACTCTAGACACTCTACTAGGTGTATCATATATATCTATATCATTTACCTATTTTTTATATATATATACATATCTCAATATAATACTCACAATAACCCTACAAAACTAGAATTCATACTATTACCCTATTCTATACATGAACAAATCAAGTTATAAAGGAGTTAATAACTTGCTCTAGGAACCCACCATGTGGTAGACCTAGAATTCAAGACAAGTAGCCATGCTCATTTAGGTCTGAGTCCAAAGCCCATGCTCTTCCCCTGTTTCACACTGCTTGGTCATTCCCTAGCCTTGGCTCATATGAACCAATTAAGACCTTTGTAAATATAACAGAACTCTTTCAGGGTGCAATTATGGAGGAGGAGCAGGGATGAGCTCAGTTTGTAGAAAAATACATGAACTGGTTGGGAGGTGGATTTGGGGATGCAGGAGGGCTGGGGCTCCAATCACCTCTCTCTATTCTGTTCTAAATTTTCCAGACTCTTAACTAGGACTGAACTGAGAACACGTCCTGTGTGAAAGTGGGAGGAGCCCCCAAAAAGTTCATTTGAGCTGGTGCGTAGAACTGCAACTTGAGCAGTTATGACTTCATAAGACCACAGGGGCGACCACAGACAAGACGGTAGGTCACAGAAGACGGTTCTGTGCCTCAGGGCTTGGAAAGAGCTCATTCCACCTGTCATTGGATGTTCTAAAAGCTTCTGAAAAGAATAACTGGGTAACTGGATGGCTGGACTGGCTTATGCCCTGAGACTTTTTGCAGCTGCAAGCGAATGCCTTGAATTTTGATTTTCACTTTAGAAAGAGGAGAGACAATGGCCAGGATATCTACCAAATGAATGAGATTGCTCCGGTTTTGCCAACTGGCTGGCTGAGCTTCCATACTCCATTAGCAGAATGAAATTACGTCATCGGCCTCAGTACTTTTGGAAAGCTGATGATATGATAAGCTGGGTCTGGTGGGAGGTATTTGGGTCATGGGAGCAGACCCTTCATGAATACTGTATTAGTCCATTTTCATGCTGGTGATAAAGACATACTTGAGACTGGGTAATTTAAAAAAGAAAGAGGTTTAATTGGACTTATGGTTCCACGTGGCTGGGGAAGCCTCACAATCATGGCAGAAGGCAAGGAAGAGTAAATCATTTCTTACATGGATGGCAGGAGGCAAAGAGAGAGAGCTTGTGCAGGGGAATTCCTCTTTTTAAAACCATCAGATCTCATGAGACTTATTCACTATCAAGAGAACAGCACGGGAAAGACTTACCTCCATGATTCAATTACCTCCCACCAAGTCCCTCTCATAATGCATGGGAATTCAAGATGACATTTGGGTGGGGACACAGCCAAACCATCTAAAATGTCATGGTGCCCTCTCTGTGGTAATGAGTGAGTTCTTGCTCTATGAGTTCACATGAAATCTGGTTGTTGAAAAGAGACAGGCACGTCTTTTTCTTTCTCTCTTGCTTTCTTGCTCACCATGTGATGCACCTGCTCCCCCTTCACTTTCTGCCATAGTTAGAAGCTTCCCAAGGCATCGCCAAGAGCAGGTGCCAGCACCATGATTCTCGTACTGTCTGCAGAAACATGAGCCAAAATAAACCTCTTTTTTTTTGTTTTTTAATAAATTACCCAGTCTCAGGTATTTCTTTACAGCAATAAAGAACAAACTAATACAGCTTCCATGGTTCCTTGTGGGGTTTTCTTTTCTCTTTCTTCTGCTTTTGCATTATCTTTGCCTGGATAAGCCAGTGTCTAGAAGAGTGACCAAGATATATTTTAGTCCTCAATAAACATTGGCCAAATAAACAAAGTCCTCTATTTCTACTTTGCAACATTCAGCAATATTCACTAGGTAATATGTGGCTTTCCTCTCAATTCCCAGGGCTGATGATTGCCTAGTAGTCACCAGTACGAGAGTCTTTGTTGTTAACAGTCAGAATTTTAATTGGGACAATACTATACCTGGCCACTATTAAATATTTTGAGCATCAAGTCTGCCTCCACCTACAGACCTCTTTGCTCCCTCATAAATCTTTCATCTCAGTAGCACAGTGCAATGGAAATCTTCTTAAAAAGTTAATATTACAGGGTGACAATATATTAATGCCATATCCAATTAATTATTAGCAACTTAGTATGTTGAGCACCTAACAGATGTTTAATATTTTCCTGCAAAGGAGGAGTTGGTGGTGGTTGGGTCACCAGCTTGCTGCTTTTTGATACAAAGTCCATAAATTCAAAAACTGAGGAGACTTGTGTATATTTTAAGTACCTGAAAAAAATACTTACTAGTTATTTGTTCATCCAAACACTAGCTTAAGCACTTGGCATAAGCATGACAGGAGGCATTAATAAAATGGTAAAATCCAAGTTTTAGAGTTAATCAGGCCTGGAATTTAAATTGAACTCTGCTTCAAATTAGCTCTGTGACCAGGACCAAACGACAACTTCAGGGAGTCTTGGGTTCTTCATCTGCCAAATGGGAATAAGTAAAATGATCTTTATTATTACTATTTTATTAAAACATGGTTTCTGCCCTGGAAGGACTTATAGTCTGTTTCAGGAGGTAAAATTATATTTTCAATATGAAACATCAAATTTCTGAGGAGATATTCTGTCCCTTGCAGAAAAGAGTACACCTAACAGAGTTCAGAGGACTCTCTTCTTGTAATTCTCTGATTTCCTTGCTCCTGACCCACTCAACCACTCTTTCCTTACAGTCAAGCTTTTCTGCTTTGCTCTCAACAGACACCTTCTTATTTGTAGCCTCTTCTTGGCCTGTTCCCTTCATTTTCCACCTTAAGTAAAATCTGACTGTGTCATGGGCCACATGAATGCCTGTATACACAGTGGGGTGCATTAGAGGAGAGGAGCCCCGAGTTTAGGGAACCTGAATCTTGTATAATGGATAGTAAGCATTTCTGCCCTGTCCTCTGGAGGACAACACTCTACATTCCAAGACTGTTTATTATAAAAACATGCTGGAAAAGACAGTTCAGAACACAGAGCAGTTAGTGCTTTGCCCATAAGGTGTGCAGAAATGGGAGAGACTTATAGAGGAATTGTCTCCCCAAAAGACCTTCTTCTCCTCATTAAAATCCTCCTCTTGTTTCTTGCCTACCTTTCTGGCCAATCTCTCTCGGTCTAATTTTTAGGCTCATCCTTCTCCACCTGGTGGTAGATATTGGAACTCCTTGAGGCTTGGTCCTAGGCTCTTTCCTCTTCTCATTCCAAATGCTTTACCTTGGCAATCTTATGAAAGATTACAACTTTGATTTCCATTGCATGTCAATGACCTTTTCCAATTAATATATCCAGATAATATTCCTCTCTGAACTCCAGGCCCATGAGATCCCTGCTTAGATATTTGAAAAGCAACTCAAACACCACATGCTCAAGGCTGAATTTATAATTTTTCCCTTGCTTCCACTGTCACAGTCTTGGTTCCCTTTCATAGTTTCTACTTTAGTGAAAGGCAGTTGCAAAATCCAGAAACTGATGAGTCATTCTTGCCATTCCTCCTCTCTCTCAGTCCTATATCCAATTCACTGGCAATTACTGTTTAATTTAAATTCCTAAATATTACTTCAATCATTTTATTTCCCTTTCAATACACTTCTCCCACCTCAGTCTGATCCACTATAATTTCTGAACTGTAGGTCACTTTTCAGTGGGTCATTTCTAATCATTCAATCCTCTCCTTACCCTCCAACCCCCTAAAAAAACCTCTTGTTCTTTCCATCATCGCTTAACCTGATTTATTATTGATCCATCCCATCCATCACCATCCGAAATAGTAAACAGCCACAAGGTTGTTATCTATATGTCCTTTTCTTAAGAACATAAACCCTGTGATGGTTAATTTTATGTGTCAACATGACTGGGCTATGGGATGTCCAGATAGTTGGTTGAATGGTATATCTGGGTGTGTCTGTGATGATGTTTCAGGAAGAAATTAGCATTTTAATTGGTGGACTGAGTAAAGCAGATGACCCTCTGCAGTGTAGGTGGATATCACCCAATCCATGATATATATAGCCAAGGCTATATAGCCTTGGGCAGTCGGTTAACATCTTAAGGCCTCAGTTTACAAATTTATAGAGTAGGGGCAATGAAAGTAATAGTGCTTACCTTGTAGAGGTGTTGTGAGGACTAAATGAGTTAATCCAGGCAGAGTGCTGAGAGTTGTACCTGGCACAGAGACATTTAGTCACTGTTGGGCAATCATATCTCTGCACTCTCATCTGTCTATCTGTGCTTCTTACTCATGATCTTTTTTTTCAGTTCTTTAAAAAAATTTTTATTGATGCATGATAATTGTACATATTTATGGGATATATGTGATATTTTGATACATGCATATAGTATGTAGTGATCAAAAATCAGGATATTTAGAGTATCTAGCACTTTGAACATTTATTACTTCTTCTTTGTGTTGGGAACATTTCAAATCTTCTCTCCTAGCTATTTTGAAATATGCCATATATTGTTGTTAACTCCAGTCATCCTATTGTGCTGTTGAACACTAGAACTTATTTCTTCTATTTAACTATATGTTTGTACCATATAACCAACATCTCTTCATTCTCTCCTACACACACATTCTTCCCAGCCTTTCATAACCATCACTTTACCCTCTACTTCCATGAGATCAACTTTTTTAGCTCCCATATATGAGTGACTACATGTGACATTTGTCTTTCTATGCCTGGCTTATTTCACTTCACATAAATTTGTCCAGTTCTATCCATATTGCTGTAAATAACAGAATTTCCTTCTTTTTTATTCCATTTGTATCTATACCACATTTTCTTTATCCATTCATCTATTGATGGGCACTTAGGTGATTCCATATCTTTACTATTGTGAACAGTGCTGCAATAAAAATAGAAATGCAGATATCCTTTTGTTACACCAATTTCCTTTCCTTTGAAGAAATACACAGAAGTGAAATTGCTGGATCATACAGCAGTGCTGCGTTTAGTTTTCTCTGGGAAACTTCCGTACTGTTTTTCATAATGGTGGTACTAATTTACATTCCCACTTTCAGTGTATAAGAGCTCTCTTTTCTCTGCATCCTTGCCGGCATTTATTACTTTTTGTCTTTTTGGTAATAGCCATTCTAACTGGGATAAGATGATACCTCATTGTGGTTTTGACTTGAATTTTTCTGTTGGTTAGTGATATTGAGCCTTTTTTCCATATGCTTCTTGGCCATTTGTATGTCTTCTTTTGAGAAATGTGTATTCAAATCCTTTGCCTAATTTTTAATGACACCTATCCCTTCTTAGGGCTTTTCTCCTGCTGATCTTGTTGCCTCCTGGTTTCCCTCCTGCAACTCACTGTGCCTACTTAACTCGTACTCATTCTTCTGATCCTAGATCAAGAGGCCTTTTTTTGGGCAAGTCTTTTTTGATACCTTCAGGCTGGGTCAGCTCCTCTTAAAAAGCCCTCATATGACCTTTTTCCTTTCTCACACAGCACTTGCCAATATTATAATTGTATATCCAATAATGTGATTTTTTTTAAAGTTAATATTTGTCTTCCTTCGGATGTAAATTCTAAGAAAGCATGTATTTTATATATTTCAGCCTTCATCCCAAGCTCAGTGCCTGCCTGACTGACAGTGGTAGCCAATAAATCTTTGTTGAACAAAGATTACTGAAATAAATTTCAGGTTCCTAAGGCAGCCACGTGGAAAAACAGTGCTCATCTGGATGTAACAGTGTGACCACACTTAATTAAAATCAGTTTCCCTACTTCTTGGTCAAAGCTCAAATTCCATGCATTTGAAGAACAATGGCAGGAAACAAGGATCATGTAGCATGGCTACCCTATTATACACATATGATAAATCCTCATATAAACTATGAGGTTTAGATACAATCACTCTTATTTCTCTTATTTTGCAGTTGAAGGAGCCAAGGTCTTAGAGTTAAAGGTGAGGGAGCAGAAATTGACAATTTTTGTCTTATATACAGGTGGCATAGTCAAATTATACAGATATACACAAATTTGTATATGTATACAGGTAGATATATATGTATTTGACCAATTTCATCAATTTCAATGATGTATATGCATGCATTGCTTTGGGAACTTACTAAATTGCTTTGCAAAATTATAAAATTCAATGTGCTAAAAGAGGAATAATAACACTGGGAGAGTTGGAGGAGGATAAAGGAAATGAATCATTTGAATATATAAAATATCTGGAAACGGCATGGGTATCGTGTATGTTAGCACACTAAACAGACCTATAAAATCCTTTGACTTATTTTATAAAGAAAATGAAGAATGTAAATGCATGCAAATAAAGTCACGAACTGAGACCAAATGTGGAACTCTGAGAGAGGAGTTTGAAATAAATATGATACTTTGTTTCACACACCCAGCTACAAAGCGGCATGGCAACTGAGAGACATGTTCAAAGGGGCGTGGGATTCCCAGGGAAAAGTCTACAAATAAAAGGACACTGAACAGAATATGAGAGTGGGGAGAGGTAGTGAAAATTAGTACAACCACAGTTCCTTCATCGCTGAGACAATTGTGACAGAGGTCTTCTCTTTTATGTTGTCAAAAATCATAACTAGGTATGACTCCTCTGTAGACTAGAAATGTCAGGAAAGATCATAATTTCAAAAGAATAAAAATCAATAAATAGTTGTTTTCTTATTTTTTACTGTGATGAAATTGTGTCAACACAAAGTGCAGTAAATGGTTGTACAATTATTCTGTAAATTGGTGCTTTATAGATCAATGGTTTAAAAACTTATTTATTTATTTTTTTTAAGTAGAAAAATTGGCCAGGTACAGTGGCTCATGCCTGTAATCTCTGCACTTTGGGAGGCTGAGGTGGGAGGATCACTTGAGGTTAGGAGTTCAAGACCAGCCTGGCCAACATGGTGAAACCCTGTCTCTACTAAAAAAATACAAATACAAAAAATAACTGGGCATGGTGGCGGGCACCTGTAATCCCAGCTACTGGGCAGGCTGAGGCAGGATAATTGCTTGAATCAGGGAGGCAGAAGTTGCAGTGAGCCGAGATTGCCACTATTGCACTCCAGCCTGGGCGACAAGAGTGAAACTCTATCCCCGCCTCAAAAAAAAAAAAAAAAAAAAGGAGAAAAATAACACATAGGTAATAACTTCAGTAAAATCTCACAGAAAATTCTAATGCAGAAAACAGAAGAGATGATGTTCTGGTTGAATCAAGGGTGGAGGGCCTGAGCCCTTGTCTACTTTCAGTCCTCCTCTCACTCTAGGGTGGTTTATGTGCCAGTGCCCCTGAGAAACCCGAGGGCTCTATGAAACTCAGCTTGAAAACCAGCTCAGAAGATCAGTAAGTTGAGTAGTGAATACTCGCGTACCCTTTTTCTAGTTGCATGCAGCAACATCTGGATAATTCTTTATCCCTCTTTACTCTGTGTAAGCAGGATTGACCAACTGATTCAGGAGACCAGCCAGTATTTACTCTGTGGTCTGAGAGTCACTGGCACGTTCTCACTTTTCATTGGTTGGGTTGTGGGATAGAAGAGTGAACAAATTATGCACACACTCAAATCTATAGCTTTTCCCATAATGTTTCTTTTTGCCGGGAATGTCTTTCATTGTCTCTCAATAAACTGGAGAAAATTCTTCAGGGTTCAACTCAATAGTTCTTTCTATGTAGCTTTTCTCACCCCCCGTGGAAAAATAACAACTTCCCCCACATCACTGAAGCCTGTTATATATATGCTGCTATATTCCATGGCATGGTAATATTTGTGTACCGATACTGCCGACTCATTCACTAATTCATTCAAAAATATTAATTGAGCACCACTATGTTCTAGGCACTGTTCCAGGTACTGGAGAGACAGCAATAAACAAAATACACAAAACTTATGAGGCCAAGAGTCCCTCAAAAGGAGAAGTCCTGTCATATTTGCTTCAGTAACCCCAGAACTCACATCTGGCTCAATCTGCCAAGATGAAATAACGTTAAGGTCTGTCATTGCTGCACCACTTATGGCCTATACATACAGGAAAGATGGTGGCTTTGAGATAGGATGATATTTCTCTATTTACCATATATTTTGGAAATCATCCAACCTTCAGCATGAAAGGCATGAGGGTTCATCATCTGCTGGATTCACTTTTGTTTTATTTATGTCATAAAATAACTTTGATAAAGATAAACTCTCTAGCTGCCAAGATGGTACTTTTAGGGGGTCTGAGGAAGAAAGCACTGTTGACATTTCAGTTAGCTTTGTTTATTTTTATGGTAGAGAGAGCCACTCGTACTACTTCAAGAAAAAGCGTGATTAGATAGACATATAGAAATGGCGTCAGGAATTTGAAAACCACCAGGATTAGAGGCAGTGCAAGGTATAGAAGATTCTATTTGTCTTTCTTCTATGGTCTCCTTGGCGTTTTCCTGCATATCTGCTCTCTTCTACTCTCTACTGAGTGGCTTCCTCAGTTCACTTCCATTTTTGCTCCTTCGAAACTCTAGCTTGCATGTTGACCATTAGAGCCTTATTTTCCTTCAGGAAATTTTCAATTTTTTGGTTCTGTTTTTTTTTTAACTAATAAACTTGTTTATTTATTTACTTATGAGACAGGGTATTGTTCTTTCATGCAGACTGGAGTGCAGTGACATGATCATTGCTCACTGCGGCCTCCACCTCCTGGGCTCAGGTGATCCTCCCACCTCAGCTTCCCGAGTAGCTGGGACTACAGGCGTGCACAACCATGCCCGGCTAATTTTTGTATTTTTTGTAGGAACGGGTTTTCACCATGTTGCCCAGGGTGGTCTCGAACTTCTGGGCTCCAGCCATCTGCCCACCTTGGCCTCCCAAAGTGCTGGGATTATAGACACAAGCCACTGCCACTTGCCCCAAATTTGTTTATTGAAGTATAGTATACATACAAAAAACTTCACACATTTTCAGTGTAGAGTTAAATTATTTTTCCCAAAGCGAACATACTCAAATTGCCACCACCCTCATGTAGAAATGGAACATTACCAGCATTCCAGAGTTCCCTCCTCCCACTTCCCAGTTATTACCCCTTCCCCAAGGTAACAAGTGATATGGCTTCTAATACCACAGATTAATTTTTCCTGTTTTGACATTTATAAAAATGTAACCATACAATGTCTACTCTTTTGAGTCCTGCTTCCTAGCACTCAGTGCAACATTTGTGATATTGATTCATGTTGTTCTATGCAGCAATGGCTCATTCATTTTAATTATGGCATAGTCATCCCTTGTATGACTTTAGCATACACAATGTATTTATCCATTCTACTATTGTTAGCCTTTATCGATTCATAATACTGCTATAATACTGCTATGTGAATTTTTATATTTTTGGTTGACTTATGTACATATTTTTTGTTGTATACATACTTGAGAGTAGACATTGATGCATCATACATATATGTTTGACTTTTGTATACTCCCAAAGAGTTTTTTTTAAAGTGATTGCCACAATGTATAGGTCCCCCAGCAGTGTATGAGAGTTCTGGGTACTCTGTCTCCTCACAGACAGTTGGTATTGCCATTCTTTTTTATTTTAGTCATTCTGATGGGGTGTGGAAGTATCTCATTGCAGTTTTAATTTGCATTTCCTGTGTAACCAATGAGGTTAAGTATCTTTTCATATATTTAATGTGATTTGGGTAGGGTGTCCATACATTGTAGTTTGCGTGGGTCAGTTCTGGCTTATTGTTGTTGTCCTGGAATAATTATGAGCAGGATTCCTTTCATTCTCAAAAATGGTCCCAGTTTAGATGATATGTCATGTAGTCACCCTGCATAGCAGATGCTTCTTTGTGAAGTATCTGTTCAAATCTGTTGATCATTTTTCTATTGTGTTGTCTGCATTTTTCTCACTGATATCTAAAAACTATTTATACAATCCAGATATAAGTTCTTTGTCGGTTATATGTATTGTAGATATTTATTCTACCCTCTGTCTTGACAGAGGAATTTCTTAATCATTATTTTTTGTTTTGTTTCCCATACCTGACTAACTCAGTCTCTCAGTTATTTGTTAGGTCAAATAATAAAAATAATATGAATGGCTTAATTAATCTTTTTATATAGGACGTGGCCATGGCTTAGATGCCAAAATCCTATTCAATAACTTGCACCCAAAAGATGGAGAGAAGAGTCAAGTCTGATGGTATAAAACATGACTACTCATTGCTGTCCCCTGAGAAGTGACTTTGGTAGGGCAACTTCCTGCAGAATTAGAAGTAAACAAAGGAAATATCTGGGTTTTCATTTTGCCTCTGCCATTCAGCTGGTGACCAATTTGTGTTTCAGTTATTTTATCCCCAAAAGGGAAAAAGGTATTTATTTTTCAGGATTCTTATCAAGATTAAGTGGCATATGTTCTAGAAAGGTACACAGCACCATGCATGCATAATAGATGTCCAATATGTACACATTTATTCTTTCTTTTTCCTCTCCGTGTTTTCTTTCTTCCCTTTTCTTCTTCCTTTTTTGCTCTCTCTCTTTCCTTTTACATGTATCATAAAGAAAATAGAAGGCCTTAGACCTACAAGCTTGCTGGAGATACATGATTGAGTATACATAAAACAATGCACAACACAAGAGAGTAAATAATCAAATACAAAAGGAGAGGATTAGAGGCTGTAAGTCTTATCAAAGTTCAAGGATAGGAAATATCAAATACATTCCATGAAAAACAACAGGGACAAGTTCTTTCAAGCACCTTTAAAAAAGGAATGTTAATCAAATCTCTAATACAACTGCTTTATGGGATACATTTGGCTATGCTTCAAGTAAGTGCCTTGAAATTTCAGTTGTTTACGCATTAGAAATAGACATCCGCAATTTAAGGAGTACAAACAAGTTTCACACTATTATCCCCCAAGTCTTTTCTTCTATCTCTTTGTGATGCGCTGGTAAAACCAGGCCAGTCAATGACATGTCACTCTAATTGATTTTAATTAGTTTTACATTAAAGAAGCCAGATAAAAGATCACTTTGAGAGCATGTACCCAGGTGGAATCTGTGAGCACAGTTGAATTTGGGGTTTCCAGGGTATCTATAGAAAATAAAGACAGATTACAGCAGCTTTGATGAAAACATAGTCATACATTTTACTTTATTATATATTCATTAAGCAGTCTTCTAAATAATTTGGGATGTGGATAACTGTTATGTGATCTATGAATAAATGGAGGACAAATAGCTTATTTTGTCTTCCAACATAATTCCAAGCCAAGTTATAAATGGGAGTTCCTCTCCTTATGCATGCTTCTTCATCTGGAAAACTCTCACTGATTTTTCAAGATTCAGGAAAACATTGACTTTTTCCTTAAGGCGTTTGCCCATTTATTGTAGAAAAATTAAGTACTCTGATCTCTGTTTCAGGTCATTTAACAAATATTACTGAGCTCCTCATCTGTGCCAGGTGTGGTGGTGGTTTCTAGGTACAAAAGATAAAAAATGTAGTCAAGATCACTGCATGAGGGTATGAAGCCTACCCAGTTATAATAATCATTACATTGTTTTAAAATCATCTGTTCATAAGACTTTCTTCTCATCTGATGTGAAAAGTTTTTAAGACAGATATTATGATTATCCATGTCTGTATACATATTATCCAGCGAATTATTTGAATTGATGCTGGACATTCTTATAACCAGTCTTTTATGTATGTGTGTTTGTGTGTGCAGTACCCATTAGAACACTTTTCTTGCTTTTTCTCTTCCAATCAATCCTTCAAGCAACTCTATTTTAGATATCATTCGGGCTGGGACTGTAGGGGAAGACAAATTTTAAAAAAAAGACGCACTTTAGAGTCATATGCCATCTGAGATAGACAGTACTTGTCTAGAGCTGTGTGGGAAAAGGTTCTAAGTTTTCCTAACAATTCAAGGAAAAGAGTGCTGTGATTGATTAGTGATGTCTATCAAGAATAGAGGACAGACAGGAGGTAGGACACATGCCATGTATTTGTGATTTCTGCTTTCTGCTTGGAGACTGAAGCTTGAGAAGGGAAGAAAGGAATATGGGAAGACTATAGATTTGCAACTAGCAGAGATAAGAATAAGCAAGAATTTTCCACACTCACTATCATGTGTCTTGGGTGAGATAGTTGGGGGTCTTCAAGTCAGAAAGCTGGGTCTTTATCAGTGTTAGTTATCATTTATCATAGACACTCAATAACTATTTGTTGCAGAAATTGTGCAGATAAGAGATCAAGTCATGTGATCTCTCTTCCGTGGGTCATTATATTCCTTGTCCCAGTAATTTAAAGTTCTCTAATTTTCTCAACTCCTCTAAGAAATGAGATAAATCCAAAGCCCATCCCCATTCATATCCCAATCAGGAAGATTAGTTATGGAATTGGGACTTGAAATTATAATAACTTACCCTGCAAGGTTAAGAGTGGACTTCAGGAGGCCAAGATACCTGATTAGAAGCAGCTAGTGTGTCCCGCTCTCATGGAGAGAAGAAAGAGTGGCAAGTGAATACTAGTTCTTCAACTGGATTATCCAGTTGGACACGTTGGGATTCATCAAGGAAGCAACATGACCCACAGAGAATAGAGAAGAGCAAAGTAAGACAGCCACCCACTGAGGACTGGGGCAGAGCCAGGGCAGGCTCTCCACCACAGGGAAATGGTGAGTGAGTGAGAGCCCCTAAAGACACACACTTCTGCCATAGACAGTTGCAACCCTTGGCTTAGGAGATCCCCTGTGACACCCCTCATTGGGGCCCCCAAACTGTCATGAAGAGCTATGTGGAATGTGATTGGAGCCACCACTCAGGCACACGTGGAGTCCTGGGGGCCATGGATCCCTGGGTGCCCCAGCACTAGCTCTGACAATGAGAGAGGCCAGGTTCCCTAACATGCCCCCAGGGTAGGGGTTGATTTCATGGGGCTGAGGAGTGGATGGACTTCAGGCCTTGCCTCCACTGCACTTTGCTAAACAAGGCCCACTGGCCTGAGACCCTAGCATAGCCACTTGGCCCCACTTTAGCTTTTGGCCCAGTAGCAGACCTGGACTTCCCTGGGATGGAGCTTCCAGAGGGAGCAGGCAGACCTGGCATTTTTGCTGCACTGCAGCTCCTGCCCCTACTGCCCTCAGACTTGGGAGGGAGTGAAATGGTTAAGGAGTGAAATGTGGGCCCCCAGACCATTTTCCACACAGGTCCTTGCCTCTGCTACTCCTTACTGGGAAGAGCCTCTTGACCTTGGCCCCCAGCACAACCACCATGCCTGGATCTGAACACTTAAGTTGGTGGTGGCTCTGGGATTCTCCGGTGAGGAAATCCCAGAGACGATCCACAGCCCCTCTCATTGTAGCTGCAGAGCAGCCGCCCCCTGCCCCTGACATGCCCCACAACAACTGTGCATTCCCACTCTTAGTGACTTGGTGTTTCCCTGGGGTGGAGCTTCAAGAGGCATCTGACAGCCTCTCTGCCACTGACACTGCAGTGGTTCTGACTGTGCTGCCCTCAGAATGGAGAAGAAACAAAGAGCCTGAAGGCTTTACTTGTGCTTCCAGCATGCCAGTTGCCAAATAGAGAGAAGCCTAGTCTCTCTTCCCTTTGAGCCTCTGACCCCTTGCTCTCCATCAAGCAGGGCCCCCAGCACAGGCCACAGTGCAGCTGCCCCATCCCATGACTGAATCCTGTAGCAGAGCCTCCCCATTGGCTAAGGCTTTGCTTTTCTCTGGAGTGGAGCCCCCAGAAGCAACTGAAAGCTCCTCTGTCACTGCCACTGCAATGGTACTGCCTTTGCTGCCCTCGCACTGTGGAAGGAACAAAGACCCTGAGGGCTTTACTGTACTTCCAGGATGCCACAGCTGCCCTAAACAGAAGAGGACAGGGCAGTCTGTCTTCCCCATGAGACTCCTGCACCTCTGACCATTACCAGGTAGGGCCCCCTGGCATGGGTCCACAATGCAGATGCCCCATAAGGGTGATTGCTCCAACTGGTAGCAGTTCTGTGTTTCTCTAGAGTGGAGCCCCAAGAGGCAAGTGAAAGGCCCTCTGCCATAGCCACTGCCAAGGTCCCTGCCACTGCTAACCCCAAGCTGGGGAGAAAACATAAAGCCTGAACTTGCCCCAGGGCTGTAATGTGTAGCCTGGGAGTGGAAAGCCAAGATCTGCAGTCAATACTTGAGTAGGAGATGAGCTCACACCCTCAGAACACTGAGAAGGAGTATGACTGCAATTGTGAGGAAATACATAGGCACCACATGGCTGAGAAGAAGCCTATCTACTGGCCACTATGCTTAAGTGCCACCTACTGGGCCACAGCCCAAATTTCAATAACAAAAATACTTTGCTAATATACCTGCAGTGAAACCTAGGACAAGAATTCAGCTACAAATAAAGAAATAGCACAAAGCCTTGGCCTTCTGAAAATGCCCAGAAGCAAAGTCAAATGACTATACTCAAATTGCACCACAGTTAAAGGAACATCAGTTCACACAGATGAGAAAGAACCAGCTCAAGAAGTCTGGTGACTCAAAGGGCCAGAATGTCTTCTTTCTTCTAAATGACTGCACTAGTTCACCAGAAATGGTTATTAATCAGGCTGAAGTGGGTGAAACCACAAACATATAATGCAGAATATGGATGGGAATGAGGATCATCAAGATCAGGAGAAATTTGAAATCTAATATAAGAAATCTAAGGATTACGATAAAATGATACAGGAGTTGAAAGACAAAAATGGCCTTTTTAAGAACAAACCAAACTGATCTGATGGAGCTGAAAAATACACTTCAAGAATTTCATAATACAATCATAAGTATTAACAGCAGAATAGACCAAGCTGAAGAGAGAGTCTCAGAACTTGAAGACTGGTTCTCCATACTAACTCAGTCAGGCAAAAATAAAGAAAAGGGAATGAAAAAGAATGAACAAAATCTCCAAAAATTGTGAGATTATGTAAAGAGACAAAATCTATGTCTCATTGACATCCCTGAAAGAGAAGGAGAGAAAATAAGCAACTTGGAAAACATATTTGAAGATATTGTCATGAAAATTTCCCCAACCTTGCTAGAAAGTATAACATTCAAATTCAGGAAATGCCCGGAACCCCTGAAAGATACTATACAAGATGACCATCCCCAAGACACTTGTCTTCAGAGTCTTCATGGTCAACATGAAACAAAAAGTATTAAAGGCAGCTAGAGAGACAGGGCAGGTCACCTACAAAGTGAACCCCATCAGGCTAACAGTGGACCTTTCAATAGAAACCCTACAGGCAAGCAGAGATTGCAAGCCTACATTTGGCATTCTTAAAGAAAAGAAACTCCAACCAAGAATTTTATAACCTGTCAAGCTAAGCTTCATAAGTGAAGAAGAAATGAGACTCTTTTAAGACAAGCAAATGTTAAGGGAATTTGTTACTACCAGACCTGCCTTACAAGACATCCTTAACAGAGTGGTAAACATGGAAATGAAAGGCTATTACTGGCCACGAGAAAAACAATACACTTAAATGCATAGAACATTGACACTATAAAGCAACTACACAATCAAGTCTGCATAATAACCAGCTAACATGGTGACAGTATCAAATCCACACATATCAATGTTAAACTTTAATTAAATGCCCCAATTAAAAGACACACAGTGGCAAGTTGGATAAAGAAGTGTGACCCAACTGTATGTTGTCTTCAAGAGACCCATCTTACATGTAATGACGCCCATAAGCTCAAAGTAAAGGGATGAAGTATCTACCAAACAAATGAAACAAACCAAAACAAAACAGACAAAAAGCAGGGATTGCTATTCTAATATTTCAGACAAAACAGACTCTAAACCATCAATGATCACAGAGGACAAAGAAGGGCATTATATTATGGTAAAGGATTCAATTTATCAAGAAGACTTAACTATTCCAAATATATATGCATTCAACACAGGAGCACTCAGATTCATAAAACCAGTTCTTGGCCACCTATGAAGAGACTTAGATAACCATACAATAGTAATGGGAGACCTTAACATCCCACCGATGGTATTAGACAGATCATCAAGACAGAAAACTAACAAAGATATTTGGGACCTCAAATATCAGTTGTCAATCTGTCAGTTGTCAGTTGACAACTGACACTTGGCTTTTTATTGCAAATCAACAAATGTGATTCCTCAAATAAACATCAAAAAGCTCATCCACCATGATCAAGTAGGCCTTATCCCTGGTATGCAAGGTTGACTCAACATATGCAAATCAATAAATGTGATTTATCACATAAACAGAACAAAAACAAAAACTGCATGATTATCTCAATAGATGGAGAAAAGCTTTTAATAAAATTCAGCATCACTTCATGTTAAAAACCCTCAACAAACCAGTACTATTCACAATAGCAAAGATGTGGAATCAACCTAAATGTCAATCAACAATAGACTAGATAAAGAAAATGTGTTACATATACACCATGGAATACGATGCACACATAAAAAAGAGTGAGATAATGTCCTTTGCAGCAACATGGATGAAGCTGGAGGCCATTATCTCAAGCAAATTAATGCAGGAACAGAAAATCAAACACCACAAGTTCTCACTTGTAAGTGGGAGCTAAACGTTGAGTACACATGGACACAAAGAAGAGAACAATAGACACCAGGGCCTACTTGAGGGTGGGAGTGGGAGTGGGGTGAGGGTTAAAAAACTACCTATTGGGTACTATGCTTATTACCTGGGTGACAAAATAATATGTGCACCAAACTCCCACGACATGCAATTTATCTGTATGATCAATCTGCCAATGTATCCCTGAAACTAAGTTAAAAAAAATAGTGGGTTGGGTGCGGTGGCTCATGCCTGTAATCCCAGCACTTTGGGAGGCCGAGGCAGGTGGATCACAAGGTCAGGAGATTGAGACCATCCTGGCTAACATGGTGAAACCCTGTCTCTGCTAAAAATACAAAAAATTAGCTGGGCACGGTGGTGGGTGCCTGTAGTCCCAGCTACACTGGGAGGCTGAGGCAGGAGAATGGCATGAACCCGGGAGGCGGAGCTTGCAGTGAGCTGAGATCACACCACTGCACTCCAGCCTAAGCAATAGAGTGAGACTCTGTCTCAAAAACAACAACAACAACAAAATAGTGGACGCCAGATGTCTAATATACACTTCCTATATAACTTTGAGTAAATCAGTGTATTGTTCTACATCTTAGTTTTCTCATATATAAATTGAGGTGGTTAGATAAAGTAATGTTGAAAGTTATTTTCAAATTTAATATTCTCTGCTCAGCTCAAGAGTGAGACATGCTACTGTTCTTCTGTTGAAGACCGTTTGGGCTGATACTACCTCATGGTGGCTTTTTATTGCTAGGAACTGACATTAAACTAGGTTAGGATGAAGAAATAGCAGCAGATTTATTCGACCACTGAAGATGGGTTAAGTTTTTGAAGGCAGGACCTATGTCTAATGCACCTTCATATCTCCATACTCGACAGGTATGTTTTGAATCAACAAAGCAAAACTTTTACTGGAAGAAAGACTCTGCAGGAATTTATGAGTTGTACAGAATCTGGTGAATACAACACTATCCACAAAAATTATTTTGATAATTAACATAAGCTTTGGATTGGATGGCAGCAACTGAATCTGCTGTTTAAAAGATTATACAAAATCTGCTCTCCAGGATATGGACTGGTTATAAGTTGCGGTTATTGCTGTTTTAGTAAAAGACTTTTTAATAAAAGTCTTGGCTTCCAACAAAAAAACCTTCATGAATGTGCTTGATTGCTCTGTGTCATCCATACATTTTCTGACTAGATATTCATGCCATGCACATAATGAGGATGCTTGAAGGGAGGAGCAGAGAAAAGGCAATAAATTGAACAGCAGCGATTTCTCTTTTCTTATTCCTGCCTCACCTTCAGCACAGTTCAGGCAAGAATGAGTTCAGAGCTTTACGTACCTGGAAAGAGATCTTAATTTTCAGCCTGACAGGTACAAGGAGTGAACCTATACATGAGATTAATTCTTAATAGCCTCCTGATGGGGACATTTCTTTCCATCCCTCTCTCCTTGCACCTAAACACCATAACTGGAATTCTGATGATTTGTCTATGGCTGTAGCAGAGGGATTTTTATTTTAAATTACAGGTTCCCAGATCTATCCACCAGCGAGTCAGATTTAATTGATATGGCAGGGGTGGTGAGTGTCTGGGAATTTGTGTTTTTACAAAGTTCCCCCAGGTAATTCTGATAACCAGTCAGGTTAGGATCCACTGATCTGATAAATAAGGGCAGAGGTGTCTTACAGAATGGCAGTGAAGGCCCTTTGTAATAGTTCCTCCAATCCTCTTTCCTTTTTCCAGCTTATTTCTAGTTATTCCTTCTGTGCCATTCCTGCCTTTATGCCCAACCAGATCACGTGTGGCTACCCAAACACAACAGGTTCTGTGCATCTCCATCCTTTTTTTGCTCACGCTGTATCCCGTGCTATAAGATTTCTGCACCAGGTGTCTGTTTTGTGAACTTAACATCTTTCAGTGGCTAGTTTAACCTACACTTTACATCTCTGAGTTTCCTAGTAACCATCCATCTGCCTGAAGAATTAATTAATCCTTTTTTTGTGTTCTTATAATACATTGAACATTCTGTCTCTATTATAAATACAGTGACATATTTTTTCTACTCCCTAAATCGGCACAAACAGCCAAATAGTGGGATAGGATATTTTAAATAGAACAGAGTATTTAAAATTATTTTTGGCCTCAATTTTGAAGTTTTTAGCCAAGATAAAAATAACACTTGTTAAATCAAGTAATACAGAAGTGAGTTTATAATAGCTCTTTCCTCCATCCCCCCTAAAACAAAACAAAATAAAACAAAACCCTCCCATTTTGCTTTCCCTGGCCTAGTCCTAATTTTCTGGGGCAATAGTTTAAAAAAAATCAGTTTTTTTCTCCAGTTAATACAAAATGTAGTAGAATCAAAGAAGGCAGCTCCTGCTTCTGTCCCCAGCTGCCACCTCTTTCTCCTCCCCAGAGATCCACACTGTCACTAGTTGCTTACATTTCTCCTAAGACAGTCTATGAGTTTTCAAATGTATATTCAAACACACAGACACACACACAGAACCAAACTGTATTACTGCATATATATTGCACTTTGCTTTTATTTTTTAACAATTTATCTTGGAGATTTATTCCATATTTGTAAATAAAGATATATCTCATTCCTTTTGCTGGCATATCATTTCATTATTATTAGCTATACTGTGGTTTACTTAGCTAGTCCTCTACTCACGGAAATTTAGGATGCTGCATAACTTTCGCTACGACAGATAATTCTGTAGTGTGCATATATCATTTTTTTAAGGTTCAAGAATACCTGTGGATAAATTCCAAAGAATGGAATTGTTGGTATGTACATTTTTATATTTAATAGATATTTCCAAGTTCCTCTTTATAGGGCAGACATGAACTAGTGCTGCCTCCACAAATGACTTTGTCAAACCCTTGTGTTATTAAACTTTTTTACTTTCTGACAATCTAGTATTTAAGGAGTGGTATCTACTTACAGTTTTCATTTGCATAACCCATTATATTGGGACTGCGCATCTTTCCATATGGTTAAGGGCCAGTTGTATTTTCTTTTCTGTGAACAATGTCTTCCTTTTCATAATTCATTTAAAAAAATAATCAAAATTGTCATGTTTTCCTGTTTATGGTCTCTGTAATTTATGTCATACTTAGAAAAATGTCTATTTTGCAGAGATTATTTTCAAAAACTAGCTCTAAAGTTTCACTAAGTATTTTTCCCTTGAAATTTATGATTACATCAAATTTATACATTTTATCTGGAGTCAGAATAATTGACATATTATCATATTGTGTGTTTATATCCAATAATACATTATACTTTTCTTTGGCTTAAGTTTTTTTGTATGTATATGTTTTTTGGAGTATTTTAAAGTTCCTTAATATAGATGTTACAGATTTTTCATGAAGCATATTATAGGAGAAGGCATTGTTATCACAGGAGATGACCATTTCATGTGTGTTACTGACCCTGAAGACTTTTTTGTGGGACAAGAAGTGGAGGTGGAAGACAGTGACAATGATGAGTTTGTTTAGGCCTACACTAATATGTGTGTTTTTGTCTTAGTTTTTAACAAAAAAGTTTTAAAAGTTAAGAAAAAATTAAAAACTTTAAATTAGAAATAAGCTTATACAATAAGGTTATAAAAAAGGAAGTGTTTTTGTACACCCATACAATGTGTGTTTTAAGCTAAGTGTGATTACAAAAGAATCAAAAAGTTAAAAAAAATTAAGAAGTTTGTAAAGTGAAACAGTTACAGCAAGCAAAAGTTAATTTATTATTGGGAAAAGAAACATTTTGTGTATCAATTGAGTGTAGTCTAGGTGTGTAGTGTTTATAAAGCTTACAGTAGTGTACAATAATGCCCTAGCCTTCACATTTACTCTCCACTCACTCACTGACTCACCCAGAGCAACTTCCAGTCCTGCAAGCTCCATTCATAGTAAGTACCTTATACAGGTGTACCATTTTTTTCCCTTAAGTTCTTTTTTTTTTGAGACAGAATCTTGCTCTGTTGCCCAGGCTAGAGTGCAATGGTGTGATCTCCGCTCACTGCAACTTCTGCCTCTCAAGTTCAAGCGATTCTCCAGCCTCAGCCTCCCGAGTAGCTGGGATTACAGGCATGTGCCACCATGCCTGGCTAATTTTTGTATTTTTAGTAGAGGTGGGGTTTTGCCATGTTGACCAGGTTGGTCTCCAACTCCTGACCTCAGGTGATCCACCCTCCCTGGCCTCCCAAAGTGCTGGGATTACAGGTGTGAGCCACCACGCCTGGCCTTAAATTCTATTTTTACTGTATCTTTTCTATATTTTAATACCCAAATACTTACCATTGTGTTACAGTTGCCTACAGTATGCAGTATAGTCACATGCTTTACAGGTTTGTAGCCTAGAAGCAATAGGCTATACCATATAGCCTAGGTGTGTAGTAGGCTCTATCATCTAGGTGTGTGTAAGTTCACTTATGACGTTTGCAAAAGGAAATCTCTTAACAATATATTTCCCAGAACGTATCCCCATTGTTAAGTTATATATGCCTGCACTTGCTTTACTTGTGTCATGAGGCCAAATTGAGAAAGGATATATAAGTGATAAAGCCATCCAGACCTGGGAGGATAACTGTGGTAAGAATATCTCTAACTGTCTCTTCTTCGTTTTATTTTAAGAACATCTCACTTCCATTTGAAAATAGCCTGTGTGATGTGATCTTACTTTGGGCTTGTAGTCAACCATCTATTTTCTATCATTTTATAATTAGGGAATTAATTATTCCTACGAGATCTTACATTTTGGTTTTCATGGGGAAAGACACTTAACAGATCTCATTGACTTCTCTTTGAAATTCTAGTGATGCCATTCTAGAGCCAGTCATGCAACAACCGAATGACAAGGGGCTATCTGGGGATCTGAATTCTTGGGAGTGGATTGATGTTATTACAAGGATAGGATGCTCCTTGGGGTGTGCACAGACAGGTTTGTAGAAAGGATGTGAATTCTGCAGGTGTTTTTTGCTCCATTGAAATGCAGGGATAACAGAAGGGAAGAAAAAAGTGTTAGAAGAGTGTATTCTTTGTTCAGGGACATTAAGATGACATATATAAACTTCCAGATTTGATTCTGGATTTATATTTGTACTTTCCCATCCCTGGCCTTGGGCTTTGCAAAAAGACTTATGATTCCAAAAGGAGCAATTTCCTCTGAGTCATTTAGGATTATGGTTAAATTTATTGGGGAAGTTTATGTTTTACTTACCAGAAAGCAATTTTGACTTCCTGGGTCTGGAAGCATTTTCTTTTTTTTTTTTTACTTGGAATTGAGTTACTATTTTATTCGTTTCCCACCCCCTCAGGAAGCATTTTCAAGGGAAGAAAAAATCAAGACCAGTAGTCAAAATAAAAACCAATATCCTGGAAAATTCATGGTAAATTTTTAAAAAAAATCTACTCTCAACAGCCATTAATTATTTTTTTCCCAATGTTCCTTTTCAGGCCTTGTTCACATTTAGTCTCATGTTAAGAAAGTGGATACAAGCTGTTAAACCTTTCGCAGTCATCTTTATTTGCTTTATGGTCTATCACAAACATTTTCTATGATGAATTGTTTCTTCATAATTTTACATTTTAGTGGCTGCATAAAAATGCACTGAGTTATAGTACCACAACTTTAAAAATCATTTTTCTGAGACCAGATTTTGGGCAGTTTTTGCTGACAATTAATGCCACAATAAATAACTTCACAGGCTCACATGTTTTCTTTTCCTTTGCTAAGATATTTATTTAAGAGTGGGATTTTTGAACTAAAGGAGGGTAAATTTGTTTGAGCTCATTGTAGATTCTGGATATTAGCCCTTTGTCAGATGAGTAGATTGCAAAAATTTTCTCCCATTTTGTAGGTTGCCTGTTCACTCTGATTGTAGTTTCTTTTGCTGTGCAGAAGCTCTTTAGTTTAATTATATCCCACTTGTCAATTTTGGCTTTTGTTGCCATTGCTTTTGGTGTTTTAGACATGAAGTCCTTGCCCATGCCTATGTCCTGAATGGTAATGCCTAGGTTTTCTTCTAGGGTTTTTATGGTTTTAGGTCTAACGTTTAAGTCTTTAATCCATCTTGAATTAATTTTTGTATAAGGTGTAAGGAAGGGATCCAGTTTCAGCTTTCTACATAATGGCTAGCCAGTTTTCCCAGCACCATTTATTAAATAGGGAATCGTTTCCCCATTTCTTGTTTTTCTCAGGTTTGTCAAAGATCAGATAGTTGTAGATATGTGGCGTTATTTCTGAGGGCTCTGTTGTGTTCCATTGATCTATATATCTGTTTTGGTACCAGTACCATGCTGTTTTGGTTACTGTAGCCTTGTAGTATAGTTTGAAGTCAGGTAGCGTGATGCCTCCAGCTTTGTTCTTTTGGCTTAGGATTGACTTGGCAATGCGGGCTCTTTTTTGGTTCCATATGAACTTTAAAGAAGTTTTTCCAATTCTGTGAAGAAAGTCATTGGTAGCTTGATGGGGAAGACATTGAATCTATAAATTACCTTGGGCGGTATGGCCATTTTCACGATATTGATTCTTCCTACCCATGAGCATGGAATGTTCTTCCATTTGTTTGTATCGTCTTTTATTTCATTGAGCAGTGGTTTGCAGTTCTCCATGAAGAGGTCCTTCACGTCCCTTGTAAGTTGGATTTGTAGGTATTTTATTCTCTTTGAAGCAATTGTGAATGGGAGTTCACTCATGATTTGGCTCTCTGTTTGTCTGTTATTGATGTATAAGAATGCTTGTGACTTTTGTACATTGGTTTTATATCCTGAGACTTTGCTGAAGTTGCTTATCAGCTTAAGGAGATTTTGGGCTGAGACAATGGGGTTTCCTAGATATACAATCATGTCATCTGCAAACAGGGACAATTTGACTTCCTCTTTTCCTAATTGAATACCCTTGATTTCCTTCTCCTGCCTAATTGCCCTGGCCAGAACTTCCAACACTATGTTGAATAGGAGTGGTGAGAGAGTGCATCGCTGTCTTGTGCCAGTTTTCAAAGGGAATGCTTCCAGTTTTTGCCCATTCAGTATGATGTTGGCTGTGGGTTTGTCATAGATAGCTCTTATTATTTTGAGATACGTCCCATCAATACCTAATTTATTGAGAGTTTTTAGCATGAAGGTTGTTGAATTTTGTCAAAGGCCTTTTCTGCATCTATTGAGAGGATCATGTGGTTTTTGTCTTTGGTTCTGTTTATATGCTGGATTACATTTATTGATTTGCGTATATTGAACCAGCCTTGCATCCCAGGGATGAAGCCCACTTGATCAAGAAAAAAACAAACAACCCCATCAAAAAGTGGGCGAAGGACATGAACAGACACTTCTCAAAAGAAGACATTTATGCAGCCAAAAAATACATGAAAAAATGCTCACCATCACTGGCCATCAGAGAAATGCAAATCAAAACCACAGTGAGATACCATCTCACACCAGTTAGAATGGCAATCATTAAAAAGTCAGGAAACAACAGGTGCTGGAGAGGATGTGGAGAAATAGGAACACTTTTACACTGTTGGTGGGACTGTAAACTAGTTCAACCGTTGTGGAAGTCAGTGTGGCGATTCCTCAGGGATCTAGAACTAGAAATACCATTTGACCCAGCCATCCCATTACTGGGTATATACCCAAAGGACTATAAATCATGCTGCTATAAAGACACATGCACACGTATGTTTATAGCGGCACTATTCACAATAGCAAAGACTTGGAACCAACCCAAATGTCCAAAAATGATAGACTGGATTAAGAAAATGTGGCACATATACACCATGGAATGCTATGCAGCCATAAAAAATGATGAGTTCATGTCCTTTGTAGCCATAAAAAATGATGTAGTTCATGGATGAAATTGGAAATCATCATTCTCAGTAAACTATCACAAGAACAAAAAAACAAACACCGCATAGTCTCACTCATAGATGGGAATTGAACAATGAGAACACATGGACACAAGAAGGGGAACATCACACTCTGGGGACTGTTGTGGGGTGGGGGGAGGGGGGAGGGATAGCATTAGGAGATATACCTAATGCTAAATGACGAGTTAATGGGTGCAACACACTAGCATGGTACATGTATACATTTGTAGCTAACCTGCACATTGTTCACATGTACCCTAAAACTTAAAGTATAATAAAAAAAAAGAAGAATGCAATATAACTAGAAAGTGAAAAAAAAAAGGAGGGTAGATACTTATTTAGAGTGGGATTTTTGAACTAATGGAAGGTAGATATTTCCAACAATGATATACATTGTCAAATTGCTTGAAGAAGGATTCTCCAGCTATCCACATTTCCCAAGAATGGAGTGGAGCCGTTGTTCCCACATTCCTAGTAGTTACCATTAGCAGGAATGCCCAAGTAGATGCCCCTTGATTCATTCTATTGCTGCCACTCTAGTATAAGTGCTTGCCTGGATTATGCCAATAGCTTCCTCGCTGGTGTACCATGGCTTCACTCTTGCCTTTTCTAAAACCTTTTCTTTGCATATCTCTTAAAGTATAATTATAATAACACTCATCTACTTTAGCCTTTTTCTCTACATTTAGAATGGAATCTAAAGTCCCTTCCATGGCCTAAAAAGCATTTTGTTGTCTGGCTCAGCCCACCTCTCCAACCCCATCCCCTAACACTCTTCTCTTACTCATTACTTCCCAGCTACACTGGTCTTCTTCTATTTTAAAACATACCAAGTTCATTTCCATCTCAGGCTCTTTGCACTTGTCCTTTGCTTGCCTATGCATCTTCTTCCAGGCATTCACATGGCTTACTCTTCCGTATTTTTTAGGTTTCAACTCAAGTGATACTTCCTTGGACATGTTCTCTCTGACAACCTTGGCCAGAGTAGCATTCACTCTGCCCATTTTCTAGCTCTTCTTTACCCCTTAATAAGCTCTGTTAAGGACTGTATCTGTTTTTTTTTCCACTTATTGTATTATGGCTAAAACCAAATAAATGCCATTGGAATGAATGAATGAACAAACAGACTCCCTTTCATGGAGACTGGGAGGTAGAGTTCCATTTTTATTGTAAACTTAGGTAGGATGACTAAAATGCTCTCTAATTCAATGTCTCATATCTTATTTGCATGTGCTGGGTTCTGAAATTCTCAGTGGAATGTCTGGAATCAAGAGGAAAATTGTAGGTATTAGATTTAAGTGAAAAATGTCACCTCCCAGGTTGTATCCACTTGTTTCTTCAAGTTCTTTCTTTGAGCAGGTGTTTTTTTGTTTTGTTTTGTTTTTGTTTTTTGCTACTGTTATGGGAACAGCACTGGATTAGACACTGAGAAACACATCCAAGAAGTGTGAGAAGTATTTCTTGCCTTTTAGGAACATATAATTTAATTGTGAAGACAGTGAAATATGTAGACATGCATGCATTCTTCTCCCAATACACACATACACTGACTGCAGTAAAATATAAACAAGAGTATTAATAAAAATAACTCAATAATTTTGAATATTAAGAATATCAGGCACTTTGCTAAATATCTGATGTATATATGACATGCAATCCTCACACTAACCATTTATGGTTGGCATTATTATTTTCCTCATCTTTAAGACGAGGAAACTCGGATTCTCTTAGTAACTTGCCCAAGATTACAGACTCAGCAAATGGGGGAGCCCTACTCCAAAGCTTGCTTAAAATCATCATCTATTCAGTAACATTTTGGATATAGGATAAGCACTGGGTATATTTTGAAGGATTTCCAGATTTTACAAAAACAAAAAAGGTAAGAAAAGTTACTTGGACTGGGAACACAATGTAAACAAGATCCGACCATTAAAATGTGAAATGCAATTCTCAGGTTAAAGCTGTTGGAATAGAAAATTCTAGAACCTACCTTCTGTGTGTCTAGAGACCTACTCACACCTGGAGTGACTGAATTTTTATACCTATAGAATTAGGCCTGCTCAGTTCAGGGATGTGTATCAGTAGTTTCATATCTATCCTTTTGCTGTAAAAAAGAGTCATAAACTGTTCTTCACCTTCTGAATCAGAGTCAGAGCCTACCTGCCTTCTTTCCTTCCTTCCTTCCTTCCTTCTTCCCTCCCTCCCTCTCCCCTTTCCTCCCTCCCTCCTTCCTTCCCCTTCCTTTGTTCCTCTTTTTTCTCTCTCCCTTCTTCCCTCCCTTCCTCCCTCCCTCCCTTCCTTCCTTCCTTCCTCCCTCCTTTCTTTTCTCCCTCCCTTCTTCCCTCCCTTCCTTCCTTCCTTCTTTCCTTCCTTCCCTCCTTTCATTTTACACTAATTGATAACCTAGTATGTGCCAGTTCTCTTGTTAGATACCATTAAGAAACACTTGACCAGGTGTGGTGGCTCATGCCTGTAATCACAGCACTTTGGGAGGCCAAAGCAGTAGGATCACTTGGGGCCAGGAGTTCAAGACCAGCCTGGTCAACATAGAGAGACCTCATCTCTACACACACACAAACACACCCACACACACAAATTTAAAAATTAGCTGGGCGTGGTGGCATGTGCCTGTGGTCCCAGCTACTTGGAAGGTTGAGGTGGGAGGATTGGTTAAGCCTAGGTGGTTGAGATTGTAGTGAGCTGTGATTGCACCAATGCATCCCAACCTGTGTGACAGAGGGAGACCCTGTCTCAAAAAAAAAAAAAAAAAAAAAAAGAAAGAAACTTACAGCATATTTGTAAAATAATATAATCTTGACCAAAATGAACACATTTGTATAGATTTGTGACATTACTACTTGTTACTGATTTGTCTGTTATTGTCTTCTAGCTTCATAAAGAGAAACAAATAAACAGAAAATCCTTCTCAGCAAACTAGCACATGAACAGAAAACCAAAACCCACAGGTTCTAACTCATAAGTGGGAGTTGAACAATGAGATCACGTGGACACAGACAGGGGAATATCACACACCAGGGCCAGCTGGGGGTTGCGGGCGAGGGGAGGGAGAACATTAGAACAAATAGCTAAGGCATGTAGGCTTCAAACCTAGATGACAGGTTGATAGGTGCATCAAACCACATGGCACATGTACACCTATGTAACAAACCTACATGTTCTGCACTCGTATCTCAAAACTTACAGTAAAATTTTAAAAAAGAAAAAAATCCTGTTACCACAAGTATCATGGGTGCTTAACTTCACTGTGTTACCATGGCAACTCCAAGGACCATAACTTTTCAAGGGCAGATTGATACCAGTAAAATATTATGATAATCTCACGACAGGGCAAGCTCATGATAATCTGGATGATGCTCTCTTCTCTGTTGATGAAATTTTTCCCATTTGAGATGGATTTAAGCTGTTTAATTGCTTGCTCCTAGTTTGCCTGTGTTGTAAGAGTAAATATGATTATCTATGGGAAGGATATTATAATTATCATCTACTTTTTATAGATAAAGAAATGGAGGCTTAAAGAAGTCAGATGAATGGATGTAATCACTCCACTAGTAAACTACATTATGTAGAAATAAATTTATGTTATGTGAGGATGACATTATCCGAAGTTTTTAGATGCATAGGAAAAGTTTACAGTGCTCATTGGTAGAATAATAATCACATGGCCAAATTTCACAGGAGGAAGTTAAAGCCCCAGATGGATGGGTGATAGGGGCTTTAAAATGCAGGAGATAAAGGATTCTTCCATAGGTCCACATTTAGGTCTTGTTACATAGACTTCACATGTTTAATGCCCAGTAACATAACAACTATGCAGCCTCTGGACAATTTAGCAAGAGGAAGCTGGTGGTGTAATGAGAACTTCTACTTAGGTGGATGCTAGGTTTAGGTGCTGAAACTTGCTAGCAATATGCAATAATCATGCAGGAGTCTCAGAGGAATGCAGTTGGGGATAAAAGTCCACTGTGACTTCCTACTGCATAGAATACTATTGGCACCACATCTTCTATCTGGAAACCAGAGGACATGTAGCAAAAGTATTCACTAAATGTCTCAGTCCTGGTGTACTCTCATATCCCTTTCTTAAAACATGTATCTGTTGAGCTCACTGACACAGTTTGGATGTTTGTTCCCTCCAAATCTCATGTGAAATTTGATCTCCAATATTGGAGATGGGGCCTAGAGGGAGGTGTTTGGGTCACGGGGTCAAGGGAGTTCCCTCATGAATGAGTGAGTTCTCAGTCTAGTCATTCACATAAGAGCTGGTTGTTTAAGAGAGACTCGCACCTCCTCCCTTCTCTCTTGGTCTTTTCTTATCTCTTGTTTCCTCTCTCACCATGTGATACACTGGCTCTCCCTGCCCTCCACCAGGAATAAAAAATTTTCTGAAATCTCACCAGAAGCCAAGCAGAAGCCAGCACCATGCTTCTTGTACAGCCTGCAGAATGATAAGCCTTTGTCCTTTTAAATAAACCTTCGTCCTTTATAAATTACCCAGCCTCAGGATTCCTTGAAATCAATGCAAAATGAACTAGTGCACTCGTTATAGCAAAATTCAACCTGTATAGGATTTATGTGCTCATTGTCAGCAAACCTCAAACTCTGAAAAGAAATAAACACTTCTGCTTAGTCTCTTATGATATAAAAAGCTTCATTAGGCAGAAACTAAGCCTATTTTATGCAGTGGTATATAATGATGATTATCTAGAATTTAGAATAGTGACTGGCACATAGATTGCCCCTCAATAAAAATTTATGATTAGAAGTGATGATACTGTTATCAGTCAATATTTGCAATACACATAACAGAACTTAATCAGTCTAAGTGGCTTGAGGAAATTATGACAATCTTAAATGATACTGTACATCTTACAAAATTTCTTACAAAATTTCTGGGAAGGTCAGAAAATCATGATTGGAGGCCTAATCTTTGGGGAAAAAACCCTTCAAATTACGCTGTCTGACTGTTCCCATTGAGACTCAGTTGCTGCTGCCAGTGGACACAGACGTTGCGGCTTTCATAGATGACACTAGCCATGGACAGCACCACCCGGATTCCCACCGCTGCCACCTCTCAATGCTGCATGCCACTCCAACATCCCTCCTTCTAGTGGGCTTGGTGTGATGCTTTCTTTCCTCACTTTCTTACAAAGTATAACTTCATCCAAACGCACCTGATGGATGGAGCCTAGGTCACTTTGAGGGTTATTTGAGAAGAGGCTGTGAAGATGAATCTATGACTTCTTCTTTGAGGTGGAGGGATTCAACAATTATGAATTCAGTCACATAGGGAGCAAAAGTCTGAAAAATGGCCACTAAAGGCTCAAGTTTATTATTATAGAATGTGGATTGTTATAATAGCAGAGAATCAGGCTTAAGAGGGAAGAGACTGGAGAAGATGTAATATGAGAGAAAAAGCTTAGTCTGTGTCAGCTGCACTAAGTGAAGCTTGAGGGGCCGTATTGTGTGCTCTTTATCAGTCAGGGGAATTATGTGATCCATAAACTTCCCTAAGACCACCCTGGGTCTCCATTTTACTATTTGGTATCAGAGAGCCCATGGCTACCCAGCAGGAAGGGGATTGAGATGGTCATAGAACACACTGACTCCCTCAAATTATTAGGAATTGAGAAGATTGTGTGGATGTTATAAAGGCATGGTAGTAAACATGTTCAGAGATAATTTGGAAAGGAGTAAAAAGCAAAAGATCTGATCAATGTAAAATCTTTCCATGTATCCTTTGGCAAATTTGATATAAATTTTAGGTCTTCAAATTATCAGACTGAATGAAATTAGTTAAAATTAATTGAACTATTTTGATGAAAATTCTTAGTGTTTAATTTTATTCCTGTGGTTTTGAACTGATGGATTTCAGAATGACATTGAATTTCAACAGAATATGTTAATAGGTGCAGAACCGCATGAAGCTGATGGAAATAGATTGTCAAAAATCACTTCAAAAACACATTGGCAGTGTTCCTGGAGCTTGCTTTAATAGCCTCATCAAAAAGCAGGCATTGTCCAACAACTAATAAAACAGGAAAAAGACTGAGCTTAATGTTAATGACCATCAGCTTGTTGATTTGAGCTGCAATTCTCCTCTGTGTCAGTGCATTTATACTCTTGAAAAGAATAGAAGGGAGGTGACCATGGTACATTTGTAAGCCAGAGACACAGGCCCCGTGCACAGGCTAGACTAGTCTTTTTATATTACCCATAATTCTGCAGGAGAAGGAAATTTAAGCACATCAGAAGTCACAAAGGCATTAATCATTTTGTATTGAGCATGGCTTAAAATCCACTGATTTCACTCTCAACTATTTATTGAGCCTTTACCAGAGGTGGGTGCTATGTTAGTGCCTGGGCACATAATGGTGAACAGAACTCAGTAAGTCTCTTAGCCCCATTAGAAATAACTGGAGTCAAATGTCACTCAAATAGGCACGTACATAAACCGAAAATCAGGAGCAATGCATTAGAATAAGAAGGTTTATGGAAATAGCATTTAACCTTGTCATAAGATCAGGGAAGCCTTCTTTGAAAAGGAGATGCTTTATCTGGTATCTGAAAGGTGATCAGGAGGTGACCAGATGGGAAATGAAGGAAGAACATTTCAAGGAGAGGGAGCACCATGTGAAAAGGCTATATGGCTGGACAAACGCACGAAGAGAATAAGGAACACAGTGAAATCTATGTGGCTGGGAGTCTGGGAGCTCAGAGGTGTGGGTAGGTATAATGGGGTGTGAGCAATTTGGTGGCACAAGCATGGAATTTGAGAATATAATAAGGCTGGAGACATATGTAGGGGACAGACCTCCAAGGACTTATAAAGGATTTGGTATCTATAATGATGGCAATGGGAAGGCAATGAAATGTATTAAGTAGTGGGGTGTCTTGATCTGTTTATTTTTTCTTTTTTTTAAGGCCACTTTGTTTGCATTATGCACAGTCACATGAGAATATCTTGTGTAGCTGATATTTTCTCAGATTTATCTGGGCTAACACTTGTGAATGCTTGGCGGTGACAGTGACTGAAGGGAGACTCTTGGTGTCCATCCTATTTTACACATTTACAACATATGAATCAGAGCCAGAGTTGGAGCTGTAGGCTTGGTTTAAAGAAACCATCTGGCACACATGCAAGCTGTGCTCTCAGAGAAGCCACATTGCACTGCCATGAGCTACTGGGTATGGTCAGCAGATATTACCAGAGGTCATCAGGCTGCCACATGTTTGGTGAGTCTCAAATCTCTGTTTCTCACTTGTGACCATGCTTAGAGGCTGGAAATAATATTCTGCCTGTTCAACAATGGCTCATATAGCCTCTTATATCTTCAACTACATCATCCTGAAACTTGAGTTTCTTGCCTCATATGGTTGTAAATTCTGCCACACTTTGCAAGGCATCACCTGAATCATTTCGTCAAGATCTGGGTAAAATTTCCCACCAAGCCACTAGTGCCAATTTGAACCATTATCCTCAGTTGTATAACAACTAGGCATTTGCATGTGCAGTTAGAGAGCCTACAATAAAGATCAGCCTCTGGGCACGTGCAGCCAGTATCTACAAGATCCAGAAGGTCCAGCAGGCCAGGCTATGACAGAAATGACCAGCTTTGTAAAACTTGAACAATTTTGATCAATGAATTTAACTCTAAGAATAACTCAACAAGACTGGCAAGGTGACATAATTGTTTTCATTTTATAGATGATGACCCACATGTTTTTGGTCTTTGATGAAATGATTGTGTCATTCAAAGCTGTTTTGAGTAAAGGTCACAGAATTCCACTCAAAATTTTTTAAGCAAGAAAGGATATTTGTTATAAAATCACAGAAATAATTATCATTAGTTAATTCATTAATTCATTCATCTTTTTATTGTTTGTCTATGATATTGCGGAGTCTATGTTAGGCTTTGAGAATACAAGGATAAACTAAAGTGCACACAGACTCCGCTTTCATACAACTTATAGTCTGGTAAAAAAGGATGGATACTATTCAAACAATTACACAAAGGTAAAATTTGATTTTTGTACTTACTGTGACAAGTAACATGAAGAAGACTGGAATGATGCTATGAAGGCCCAGGTTAGTGGAGTTGACTAGCCCAAGCTGAGTTCTGACAGATGAAAAGGAGTTAATCAGGAGGAGAGGGAACAGAGGAGAGTCCCAGGCTGGGGGAACAGCATAGGCAAAGGTGCCTTGTTTTCAGGAAGCGTGGAAAGAACTGCAGACCAAAGAAGGACAATGTGGCTGAAGAAGGCAAGACAAGAAAAAACGAAAGGGAGGTGAAGCAGAGGAGGACAAAAGCCAGATGATCAGAGAGAACACTAGACATAATACTAATATACATACTTTATGCAAATTGTATCAGTATTTCCACTAATATTCCTTTTCTGGTGCAGGGTCAAATCTAGGATTACAGAATGCATTTAGCTGTCATGTCTCCTTGGTCTCTCCAATCTGTGACAGTTCCTTGGTCTTTTCTTTCATGACTTTGACACTTTTGAAGAGTCATATCTAGTTCTTTGTTAAGAATGCCCCTCAGTCTGGTTTGTCTGATATTTCTTTATAATTAAATTCAGGTTATGCATTTTTGGCAAGAACACTGCACAAGTGATAATGTGTCATTCTCATGGCATTGAATTAGGAGGCAAATGATGTTAATTTGTCCCCAAAATGTTAACTTTAATCATTTTGCTAAGGCGGTAACTGCCAGACTTCTCCCCTCTATAGTAACTGTTTTCTCTTTATAATTAGTGGGTATCTTTCCAAGAGATATGTTGACACTATATTACTACCCTATTTCTCAGGATATTTTCACCCACTCATTATATTCATAGATGATCCTTGCCTAAAACAATGATTACCTGGTATTTGTCACATGGTGACTTCATATTTATTTCTTCTACTTTCATTCACTGAAATTCTACTTTAAGACAGAGCTTTCTCTTTCCACTTTTATTTATTTGCTCTATTATTTATTTATATCATTATGTACTCATGAATTATTATTTTGTATTGATTAGAATCCATTCTGTCATTGTGTATTTTGATTATCAAATTGTCCCTGATTTGGCCATAGCTAGACCCATGAAGTTGGCTTCTGTGTCTTTTTTAATTTTCCTGGTCATTTTTTTTTGAGAGCCTCCTGGCTTTTCTGAACTACAAAGATGCTCCATCCTCATCTTATATTTCACTCTGCCCCAGTCCTTGAGATCAACTTTTTTCTTTGAGGCTTGAAGAATGACATTGAAAAATCAAGGGCTTCTTGTGGGGATTAGAGTGTCATTGTTTCTGATCTTCTCTGTGGACAGTTATGTCTGTTTCTATACTCATCTATCTGTATATATATTCAAAAACATGAGTTTGTACTGATGCTTCCAATTTCAGTCCAACACCACAGGACTCATGCTAGCTTTCCCCCTTTCCTTATTTATAACTCCTATTTCCAACAGTAAGAAACCTGGCTCTCGTTATCTATGATATATTAACTTATTTGTTCAATCCCAGAATACACATAAGTAGTTTCAAAATTGCCAACCATACCCCTGTGAAAAATGAACCTCCTAACTAGAGTACAATATTTGTGTATAGTTCTTTTCATCTTTAGCATTAGAGTACAGTCAATACTTATTTTTTAAAATCATATTAAAGCGAATTCATATTCCTATAAAAACAAACCTACTAACTAAAGGATATTTATATACAGCTATTCTTTTTGCGTTTACTCTTAGAATACATAGTCAATACTTATTTTCTTGAAATCACGTTACATACAAATTCAGGCCTCTGTCTGGGTTGGCCGATAATAAATTCAATCACAGACATTATTAGGGCTTCCTTTCCTTAGCCCCACATTTTTACAGAGGTCCTAACCATCTTAAGGAGGGAGAAAACCTCTGGGGAAAATTCTCCAGTCTTTGGACCACACAGCATGGGCAGGAGGTACTTTTCTGAGGGCGGGGACGTAGATCCCAACCATATCAATCCCTAACCTGCAATTTGACAGTATTTGGAGATAGGGCATTTAGAGAAGTAATTAAGGCGAAATGAGATCCTAAGGATGGGACCCTCATCTGATAGGGCTGAGGTGCCTATAAGAAGAGAAAGAGACTCCAGAGCTCTCTCTCTCTCTCTGTCTACACACACACAGAGAAGAAATCATGTGGGAACACAGTGAGAAGCTGGCTATCTATAAGCCAGGAAGAAGGCCTTACCAAGAACCAACCCTGATCGCATCTTGATTGCAATATTTGAAACTTCTAGCTTCCAGAACAGTGAGAAAATACATTTCTGTTGTTTAAACCACCCAGTCTGTGGTATTTTGCTATGGCAGCTGAGCAAACGAATATAGGAGGGTACAGTTACAACTGAAAATATTCCACATACTATTTGTAGAGAGGTTCTAGGACATATTGCTTTCATAAAACAAGAATACGCTCCTGGGAAATTGCAACTTTCTGTGACTAAAAATATTCTTAGAAATTTAAAATCTGATTTACAAACTAAAATATTCAATAGAAGGACTGGAATATAATATTGAGAAAATCTCCCAGGGCAAAAAGTAAAATGAAAGAGAGAAAAAAATACTAAGAATAAGGCTAGAGATACATAACATTAAGGTCAAATAAGTATCCAATACCTTATTAATAGAATTTCAAAATACATCAAGAGAAATGGAAAGGAGAAAGAAAATATTTTTTTAAAAATAGATAAACTCATCTTAAAGCTAAAGAAATATACAAGTGCCAACTAGGAAGAATAAAAAGAGACACATACCTAGATAAACTCTCATGAAATTTCATAGACCCGAAGATAAATATAACTCTGGAGCTTCCAGAGAGAAAATAAAAAAGTCTCTTACCAAGGAAAAAAAATAATACCAACATCAAAACAACAATACTAGATGCTAGAAGAGCCTTCAAAGTTCTGAGAGGAAATAATATTACATATTATTAACACGAAGAACTAACATTTATTGGATGTCATGTGCTCAGCATTATTATAAATGCTTTATATAAATTATTTTATTTAACTCTCTCAACAATCCTTTGAAATAGATATTATTATTAAACACTTTTTCCAGATGAGGAAACTGAGGCAGAAAGGTTAAGTAACGTTCTTTAAGTAGAGCTACTGAGAGTTCTATGTTCAGCTAAATTATTATCCAGGTGTGACAGCAATGAAAAGAACATTCAGAAATTCAAGATCTTAAAAAAATAAAATGTCTTTAAAAATTGCATTAGAATATATTCTCAAAACAGATCAGCAAATGCACAAACACAAATAAAACAGAAGATATCCCCAAAGGAAGAAGAAAAGAGATCCAAGAAATAGCTGAATTCACCCAGCTAATGAGAAAAAATCCTAGGAAGGTTTGAGAGTGGTTTAATTTAGTCCCAGTCACATGGTGTTAGTGATGTGGTGAGTTGGGCATGTGTTTCTTTTGTCAATAAGAAAAAGAAAGACCATTAGAACCTTCAGGCAAAACAAAACTCTTTATAAGCAAGCCATGTTTCAAATATAAAACAAGCTATGACGTAGTAAGATTTGGATCACATATGTTAGATACAAGCAGTGAGACTCCATTGAATGCAAACCTTTGGAGCTTTGTCCTTTGAATCATGTAGATTTGGTAACATAGGATTATATGATTTATTTTAACGAGGTCAGGAGATTGAGACCATCCTGGCTGACACGGTGAAACCCTGTCTCTACTTAAAAAAAAAAAAAAAAAAAAAAAACATAGCCGGGCGTGGTGGCAGGTGCCTGCAGTCCCAGGTACTCAGGAGGCTGAGGCAGGAGAATGGCATGAACCTGGGAGGTGGAGCTTGCAGTGAGCCAAGATTGTGCCACTGCACTCCAGCCTGGGTGATAGAGGGAGACTCCGTCTCAAAAAAAAAAAAAAAAAAAAAAAAGTACTATTACGTAAGTATAGTATCGCAAATACTGTTTATTGTTTTTCAGTTTTTAGAACATGCATATTATATATATTTATATAATCAAAGCATAACATTTAAATATACATTTTGGAGATAAACATTAATATGGACTGGCAATATAGAAATCATGGTATAGTAGAAAGAATCAGAAATCAGAAAGTGATGGCAGGGGCTTAGGGAAGGAAGACAGAAGGTGATATAAGAAGGTGAATTTCATTATTTTATATAATGTAAAATCAAGATGCTGTGTCTGTTGGGTCCTCTGGGAAATAGACAATGAGATGGAGTTGGGGATACACGAGGTTTATTGGAGGATAATGCCTGTGAACCATGAAGGGAGTGGAAACAGGATTGGGCTAGGAAAGCCTTCAGAGTGTCACACAGAGAAGACGTCCAAGAATGGAAAGGCGGATGGAAGCGGGATTAGGCAAGGAGAACTTCAGACCAGGATGCAGATCTGACTATGGCTCAGTCAAATCAACAGGGCACTCTGGAGCAAAAACTCCTCAACAGAGGAGACCTGGAGGGGCAGAAATGGCCCAACCATAGGATTCCCACTACATACACTTCATCGTTGGCTGAGACCTGGCTGGGACAAGCTTGGCATTGGCTCAAAAGATGAAGTGAATCCTAATCAGCCTACAACCAAAGACTGTCAATTACCTGCATTTCTTGAATTGAATGGCAAATTTTTCTTGATGGGAATATGAATGGTACACGCAAGACCAGTTTCATGGGTGTGGAACATGTGTAGTCATACAAAACCTTATGCTTAGAAGGGTCATTTCCTCGATTTAATGCTCTGCTGTTGCTGTCTTAAAATTCTTAATAATTTTTGAACAAGGGACCAACATTTTCATTTTTTACAGAGCCCTGCAAATTACATAGCTGGTCCTAGGTATACCACCATGGATGCAAAGAGATTTGTCTATAAGTTTTTGGAAATAGAAATTGAGGTTTAAGCATATTTTAAAATACTAAAGGAAAGCAAATAAAAAACAAAAGTAAGATAACTAAGAAAATTTGTTTCCTGATTGAAATGTGAGAAGACATTATGCACATCCAACTTGACGAGACGCATTCCTTATCTGCAAAGGTGCAAAGGTGAAGCATCACTAAATACTGAGTAAGTTTTTTGAGTCAAGAAGTAGAGGCAGAAGTGTGTTATTTAGAATTATGGTGAAAATCTCCAGGTGGACTTAAACAGACACACTTATTTTTGGGAAATGGAATTAAATGAAGGAAACGGTTTTATGGTGGAGAACTTTCATTTTTCAATTTAATATATTTTACCCCTCAATCCTTCATCTACATGCATTTTAAAATTCAGAAATGAAACTCTTAGGCCAAATAGTGGATAGACCATATGTGCTTAAATGTACTTCCTGAAACCTCACTAAAATGAGAATAAAGGACAAAAGAGGCATACATTCTCAAAAAGAGAGAGAACAGAATGAAGCCCATTAAAAGATAAGAAAATTTAATACATCTAGGAATTAATAGAAAGTGATAGCTAATGCTCAAGACACATAAACCTCAGCTAGAAAGTGGGAAGTGTGTTTGCTGACCAGGAACATAGCTGATCTGATGAACCCTGGAGAGGCTCTGGAGATGGTGTGAAGGAGGGGAAGAGTAGGGCATGTGGCTGGAGGCTGGAAGATTCAGGAAAAGCCTATTTTTAGCATGGTTGACCTAGCTACACTCCGTTTTCTACATTTGGAAGGCTCGGTGGTCTTGCATTTAGCCCTCAGAAAAAACAACAAACTTGAGCCTGTGAAGACATTGTGAACATTGGCATCTCAGAACGAAACCTCCATACTCTGGCATTTAAGAGGCCACTAGTATGATAGCTATCTACATACCAGCTTGCCCTGGGGGGAAGGCTGCCGGTCTATAAGCTTCCTCCATGGACACAGAGCTCACCATTAGCTGTTACAGTGCCCAACCTCATATGGGAAATTGAGAACTAAGGAGCACCAGCACCAGATATTTGAACAAAGCTAATGAGATAAAAAAAGAAAGATCATAAAGGAATAGAAAAATTTATCCCCAAAGAAACACATATAATTCAGGGAAAGGAAGACAATCTCATAAATTTAAAACAACTACAGAACCATTGTTTGCATCTTAAGAGATTTAACAAGCTAGTAATACTCTATTCATAAAGTAAGATAGACTCTCATGAAAAGGGAAACTAGTGAGCAATTAGAGAACTTGGAAGCTAAAGATAGATTGCTAAAATGAAGAAAGGGAAGAAGTAACTGTGTGTGTGTGAGAGAGAGAGAGAGAGAGAGAGAATATGAGAGAAAATGTATGAGCATAAAAGATTAATTTAGGAAGTCCTGCATCAACATAGTATGAAGTCCAGAGAAGAAAATGAAGGATCAAGTTCATCATTTAAATTTAAAAATTACTCAATACTGAAACTTAAATAGTAGGAATGCATTGAGAAAAAGCTTAATGGGGGTGGTGTGTCTGTGAGGTGCCTTACCAAAGACTATAATGTAAGAATCACCACCACATACAACTTAGTGAAATAGAAATTGTTGATGTTTTATGGTGACAACAACAAGCAAGAACTAAAGAAAAGTGAGGGAAATATTACACTGGGGAGAGAAATGAAAATCTTGATTTTGGGTTTATCAGATTTGAAAGCAACCATGTAACCATATGCCAAGGACTGGCTTATGAATCATGAAACCAGACAGGCTATTCCATGAAAAAGTGAATATTGAAGGTGAATATGAATATTCAGAAAGTTGGCTGCAGAAACTTAACACGTGTAAAATATTTGAAAATATGTGACAAAAGCGTCTGTTGATCAAGAAGCAGCTGAGAATTACACGTGTAAATTGCTAAGATCATAACTGAAGGAAAGTCTTAATCCTGAACAAGTTTACAAATACTGACGAAACAGCTCTATACTGGTGCAATGTTCCTAGAAAAATCTTAGCAATGACTGGCAAGAGAACCCCAGCAGGTGTTAAGGATATGGAGCCCTGGGTGACTGTCACTAGATGTGCCAATTCTACAGGAGAAATTAGGTTGACAGTGATGGGAAAAAGCCAACATCTGAGATATTTAAATAGCGTAAACAACTTATCTGTCATTATTGTGCAACAAGAAAATATGGATGAGCAGAAAAATACTTTCTGACTAATTCAATTCTCACTTTGCACCCATGGCTTGAGTTCACTGCAGGCAACCTAAGCTGGAAAAAACTAGATTTTATTGCTTCTGGCCACTACTCCACACATCCTATTCTGAACTTCTTGGGGAAAATAATATTTTTGGCCTTTACTTTTCCCCTCAAGGTTACATCTGTTATCAGTTTTGTTGGCCAAGACATTTATACTACATGGAAGGCAAGTATAAATAGCATTAATCTATGCCTCCTCCTCCCTACTTTTGTTTGTTTCTTTAGTTGTATCATTGCTGAGGTTAACAGATACTTAAGAATTTCAAACATACTTAAAAGAATTGATTTATAAGGATGTCATTTCTTCAGTAGCTAATGCTTGGAATAATGTTGATACAGAACACAAATGCTTTCAGCCTTGACAATGTGTAAACCCAAACTGCACAGTGTATGAGTGGAAATGTGGATGAGGGCAAGGAGAAGTGAAGGAAAGGCAGGATTGCTAATGCATTCATCATAAAAGTTACTTGTTGAAAGATAATGTCAATATTTGATAAATAAAAAATGAAGGTCAAGTATAGTGTTTAAGTTTAAAAGTTAATCATTAAACTGAAAATTGTGATATAAATGTATTGGGAAAAATGGAAATTGGGGTGGTGTGAATTGATGCTCATCTGTCTGTGAATAGTTTACTCAGGTTAGATGTGAGCCATATAAAAAAATCAAAACTACTGATGGGCAGTAATAAAATGCAGTGTTCCCCAGTCCCCTCCTTACTCCGTCTCCCCCTAAGTCTCAACTTGAAGGATCTACTTTCGACATTTAACAACTGAATAGATATTTGGATGTTTTGATGGTTATCTCTATGATTCTGAGTTAAATTAGCAAAAAAAAAAAAGTAGATAAATTGGAAAAGGGTTCAATCTTAAGAGAGAAGAGAGATACTAATAATACAGTTTTACATAATTTTGTTATTTTATTTTTTAAATAATTTTTACTGTGTATATGTAAGGTATACAACATGGTGTTATAAGATAAAGATCATATCCATTCATCATCTCAGTTACCTATTTTCCCCCCATGTAGCAATAACAGTTATAATCTACTCATTTAGCAAAAATCCTGAATACAGTACACTATTATTAACTACAGTTCTCATGTTGTACATTAGATCCTTGGACTTGTTCATTATACATATTTGCTACTTTGTATCTTTTGACCCACATCTCCACATTTCCTTCCCCCTCTACCTGGGCCCTGGTAACTACTGTTTTATTCTCTATCTCTGCATATTGGACATTTTTTTTTAGCTTACACATATAAGTGGGATCAGGCAATATTTTCCTTTGTGTCTGGCTTATTTCACTTAGCATGATATCCTCCAGGTCCATGTATGTTATGGCAAATGGCAGAACATCCTCCTTTTAAAAGGCTGAATACATTTACGTATAGCAGTTTCTTTATCCATTCATCCACTGATGGACACCAAGGTTGTTTCCATATCTCGGCTACTGTAAATAATGCTGCAGTGAACATGGGAATGCAGATATCTCTATGAGGTGGTGATTTCATTTCATTTGGATATATACCCAGAAGAGAAATTGTGGGGTCATATATGGTAAATCTATTTTAAATTTCTTTAGGAACTTCCATGCTGTTTTCCATAGTGGCTGAATCAATCTACATTCCCATCAAAGTGTACAGGGCTACCCTTTTCTCTACATCCTTGCCAACACTTGTTATGTTTTGTCATTTTGATGATAGCTATCCAAAAAGGTGTGAGGCAGTAACTCGTAGTGGTTTTGATTTGCATTTCCCTAATAATTAGTGATGTTAGGCACCTTTTCATCTACCTATTGGCTATTTTTCACATCATCTTTGGTGAAATGTTGATTCAAGTCCTTTGCCTGTTTTTAAATTGGGTTATAAGTTTTCTTGCTATTGAGATATATGAGTTCTTTATAAATCTAGGCTATTAACCCCTTATCTGATATATGGTGTGTAAATATTTTTTTCACAAACTATAAATTGCCTATTCATTTTGCTGATTATTTCCTTTGCTGTGAGAAGCTTTTTAGTTTGGTGTAGTCCTTGTTATCTATCTTTGCTTTTGTAGCCTGAACTTTTGGTGTGATATCCAAGAAATTATTGCCAAGGCTAAGCTAATGTCAAGGGACTTTTCCCCTGTGTTTACTTCTAGGAGTATTATGATTTCAGGTTTTACATTGAGGTCTTTTATCCATTTTGAGTTGATTTTTGTGTATGGTGTAAGACAAGGGTCCAACTTCATGCTTTTGTTTGTGGAAATCTAGTTTCTCTAGCATCATTTATTCAAGAGATTATCTTTACCCCATCCTGTCTTTTTGGTGCCCTTGCTGAAAAGCAGTTAACGATAGATGTCTGGGTTTATTTCTGGGCTCTCTGTTCTTTCCCACTGGTTCTTGTGTCTGTTTTTATGCCAGTACCATATTGTTTTGTTTCTATAGCTTCATAGTATAATTTTATGTTAAAAAGTGTGATGCCTCCAACTTGTTTTTGTTTTTGTTTTTCTTCTGAGAATGGCTTTGGCTATTTGCAGTCTTTTGTGGTTTTGTACAAATTTTAAAATTGTTTTTCTGTGAAGAATGACATTGGTATTTTGATATGAAAATGCATTAATCTACATATTGCTTTAGATTAATGGATGATTTAACAATATTAACTCTCCAGATTCATGTGCATAAAATCTTTCCTTGTATTTGTGTCCTCATGAATTTCATCCATCAATGTTTTATAGTTTTAGTATATGGGTATTTTATCTCACTGGTTAAATTTATTCCTAAATATTTCATTTTTTTTATGCTATCAAAAATGAGATTATTTTCTTGATTTCTTTTTCTGGCTAGGTCATTATTTGTGTATAGAAATGCCATAGATGTTTGTGTGTTGGTTTTATATCCTGCAACTTTACTGATTTTATTTATTATATCTAAGTTATTTGGTGGAATCTTTGGTATGTTTTACATATAGAGTCATGTCGTTTGCAAACAGAGATAATTTTTCTTCTTTCTGATTTGATACATTTTATTTCTTTTTTTGTCTAATTGCTCTTGATGGTACTTTTAGTATTATGTTGAATAAAAGTGGTGAGAGTAGGTATTCTTGCCTTATATCAGATCTTAGAGGAAAAGCTTTTTGTTTCTGCCAATTGATTATATTAGCTGTAGGTTTTTTAATAAATGGGCTTTATTAGGTTGAGGAACAGTCCTTCTATACCTAAACTGTTCAGAGTATTTATCAAGTAAGGATGTTGAACTTTGTTTAATGCTTTTCTGTATCAGTTGATAGGATTGTGTGGTTTTGTCTTTCAGGCTGTTAGTGTGATATATCACATTGATTGATTTGCATATGTTAAATTAGTCTCAGAAATAAAAATGATCATAAGGGACTACAGACTTATGATTGTTTGACCTATGATATTTTGACTTTATGATAGGTTTATTGGTGACATTAAGTACGTTTCAACAATATATTTTGGACTTAGATTTTTTTTCTGGGGATATAACACCCACATAAGTTCAGGAGTATCTGTAGTATGAACAATTGTATGCTGTCAAATTTAATAACCTAGAGGAAATGGATGAATTCTTAGAAAAATACAACCTACCCAGGTTAAATCAGGAAGAGATAGAAAGCCTGAACAGACCTATGACAAATAAAGAGATTGAAGTTGTAATTAAAAATCCCCCACAAAGAAAAACCCAGGACCAGATGGCTTTGCAACTGAATTCAACTAAATTTCCAAAATGGAATACTAATACTTCTGAACTCTTCCAAATAAAGGAGCTGGAGGGAGTATTTCCTGACATATTTTATAAGGCCAGCACCACCTTGATACTTAAGCCAGATAGACACCACACACACAAAAAGAAAACTACAGACCAATATATCTGATGACTATTGATGCAAAACTTGTCAATAAAATAGCAAATTCAATTTAACAACACATCAAAATGATTACACTGCATAGTCAAATGAAACAAAACCCATTATTTTAGGACATGTTTTTACATCATCTATTTCATTTGGTTTTCATGGGGATTTTGTGAGTTCGGCAGCCTTCACATCATCAAATCATTTTAATGACTGGAGATCTAAGCACAGAGATGACTAATTTGTACAACATCCTGTGTATGTTAAAGTGTAGATACTGCAGTCTGAGCCTAAATCATGTTCTTCCATTCTTGCCCTTATTTCTGTCTATCAGTGGTTCCCAATCACTGTCTTTGGAGCACACTGGACCAGAAAGACATTTTTATCAGCCCAGTGCTTTTCTTTTGGCAAGTTCCTGGGTGTCTTCCTTTGACCTTGAGCACCCTGAGCTGTGTAGCTTTAAGGATAAGTAGATCAGGAAAAAACTCTAATCCTTTTCTTGAAGTTCTTGTGACCGGCTCAACTTTTAGCCTCCTGTGTCTTGAAAATATCCAGGATGGAGAGATGAAGTGTGACCTTCACTTTTCCAAGTATCACTCTGTCATTTTGGGGGCAGTTTTTTAGAGATGACTTTTGCAGAGTATAAATGTCCCTGTGACATTAAAATTTACATTTCTAGGTTCTTGTGTCCTCTGGGGTTTGTACTGTGATGATTGCTCTCAAAAGGACATGTCAGTTTCTGTAGATTTGTTGAGATGGCATTTCAGCTTTCTTCACATGTTTTTGGAATTGGACTCTGATTGACAATTTGTTCTTTGAAGTTAAGCACAGATTCAGAATGCACTGTTTCTTTTCCACTTAAATCTCACATCAAATCCTTTTTACAACCCTTATTGTCCATTTCACTAAAATCACATTGGTTTTCCCCAATCAAAGTCCTAGGGTAGAATTTTGTTGGAGACGTTCTGCTTTTATTTTTCCCTCAGAATTCCTTCTCTTCTTTGGCAGTGGGCTGTTTATTAAAATAATCAATCCCCAAATATCTGATGTATAGACTTTACTTCTTTTTGAAGAAATGGGTGTCGATATTTGATGGATTCCTCATGCATATGTACCATTTCAGATAATTTACATAAGGTAGCAAAGTAAGGCGCCATGTAGTCAAGAGTACCCTACTCTTACAGAGTACCATGTGGTCAAACGGTTAGTGTTCATATGCCACTCTGTTGCTTATTGTCTTCGTGACATCAAGAAAATTATTTACACAAACTGGGTCTCAGTTTTCTCACATATAAAATGGGAATCATGTTTTCTCTTTTAAGGTTTTGCTATGAGCCTTGAAAAAGACAAAGCAAACCACTTAGCACAAAGTCTATCCTATAATGTGCACTCAATACATAGTAGCTACTATTTTCATAAGCTTTTTCCATCTGTATGGTTATGATAAGGTATCCAGCAAAGCTCTTAGTAGACAAGAGATGATCAGAAATATATATAAAGAAGAAATTAATATATGATGAAGAAATTAATGAGGAAGTTATTCAATCTCATATTAAATCTTGTATGAGAACATACTGAACTATAATGGGCTTCTATTTTATAGTTAGTCTAGCCCTCTTAGGTCCATACCCCACACTGAGATATTACACTCATAGATATAAAGACACTGTAAGGTTTGAGAGTTCATGCCATGGCATGCCAGTTGAGATTTCCGTACTTAAGGTGGAGTGGATTGGAGAGTAGGCAATCATCTGATTTTTCAATCTTTATTTTTTTTGGGTCCATGCCACTGAACACATTGAGGCTGGTAAGATATCAGTAGGATTAGCAACAATTATCTTCCTGCTGTGAGCCTAATTTAGGAGATAGGTTTTATCTTAGTCACAATCCATTTGCTCTGTTTGTTAAGCTTAGAGTCTTGGCGTTTACACCAATTACACTGTTGGGATCGGAGTCCTTTCCTCACACCTTTTATACATCACAGGATTCTTTACATCTTGCCTACAGAAGTTCTGTCAGGTCCCTTCCCAGAGTCCATATTTCTCACTGCTGGCTAGGATCCTGTTCTGAAACAGACATCTACTCTCTTGGGGTAACTGTCATCCACCTGCCTTAGCATATTTCCCGTGGAAAACTATATCGTTATCCTACTCATTGGATAGGTCCTTGTGAAGTTGTGCAGCTTCCCACAACTACTCAATTTGCCACTATGTTCAGGTCATTTTTGCACTTGCATTGATGAGCTGATCTTCCAGCCCCAAAAAGAATGGCCCAACAGCTGGTCAGTTCCTCTGTGGAGCTCTTCTGCAGGTCCAGCTCCTTCCTGGCCCCTGGATTATGCTGCCAACATCTCAGCAAGCCTTGCTATGGAGGCTTTTGGGGGTACTGACACATTGTTTTGAATTCTGTAGAGGGCTATAAACTTAATGCCAGGTAAAATTTCAAATGAATGAAAACCTTTACAGACCCCCATTAGGGTCTGGACTATTTTAGCAGAATGTGTATGTATATTGCTACTCATAACCAAGTGTTCATCGCCCATTTCTCACTATTCCATGCCCCGTTCAGTGTGTAAGATACTGCCTCCAGGAGCCAGTGACTCAGGCTCCCTGGGCTGGTGCCATGACATGACTTCTGAGTGCTATCTTATGTCAGGCTTTGTCTTACCAAGAGAGCTTTAATTTTAATTTCTGAGTGAAATATGGGATGCTGTCACAGAGATGGGTTTCTTCTCCAGTGTCTGATGCACAGTTGTCCCTTGGTTGAACAATAAATAGCACAGTTCTTGCTATGAATCCTGTGGTTATTTTGATTAATCACTATTTGAGAGACTCCTTTACTTGAATAATCCCTGAAGAACCCATAGGGGCTGGTATTTGGTAGAGACCTTTGAGATCAGATGATTTAATCCAAATTTATTTTAATTCATTTCAAAAATGAGAAAGCCAAAGCCATGAGAGGTTAAGAGTCTGCTTCAAGATTCCCAGCAAATTTATATCAGAGTCAGGACGACACTTCACACTTGCTGGCTTTTTTGGATCTAATTTAGGTATCAATGTGAACCTCGGTCAGCCTCAGATTGTTGTGTCCCTTGAATATAGCATCCTGGGCTGCTCCCCAAAGCCTGAGAATTCAAGATTTATGAGTGGTGGTGGGCAAACTTGTACTTCTATTATCAGAGTCATTTTGCAACAGACATTGTACCACCCTGGATCTCTGTTCAACACATGATAGGAACTGAAGGGGCTCTTGGAGTCAGTGTCCGGACGGTGTCCCCAACCCCAGAGAGTTTCTACATCTGAAGAAAGTGGTCTGAGTCCCAAATGACCTATCTGTTTTCTCACTTTATTGAGGATACACTTTCAGTGCAGTTGCAAGATCAAGCAAAAGAACATCAAGTCATCTGGTAAAGCTGCTCCTCACATCCATCTAGAAAAATCTCTTCTTTGTAAAACCCAGTAATTCCTGGGGATCACAGGAGGGAGACAGTTCCCTACCTGGGAATAGTGTACTAGCTTCCTCTATAAAGGAAGAAAACATCTTAAAAGAGTTACATCTTGTCAGATGCTTTTCCTTCCTTCCCACATCTGTGTTTTACCAGATCCGGACGCTCTTGCCTTTCCAATCTCTTATTCCTCTCTTCCCTGAACACTTTCATGATATGGCCAATTATGTTTCTCAGGTCTTCTAGCCTGGCTTAGTGTGGAAGTCTCTGAATTCGTCTCTGGTCCATGATGCCCTTTCCTCTAATCCACCCAGAATATCACTGTGAGACCAGTCTTGCAATGGCACTAACTGATCAGAGATCTTGTGTGATGCAGTAGAGAGGGATGTGATTTGGAGTTAGACAGGCCTGCATTGGAGCCCCAGCTCTGTTACCATCTACCTGGTGCTCTGGGCCAAGTTATTTCATCTCTCTGCATCCCAGTTTTCTCATCTGTAAAATAAGGATAGTAACAATATCTACCTCGACAGGTTGTCATGAGAATAACATGAGGTAATGCCTATGAAGTCCTCAGCTACAGTCTGCACTGAATCGGTGTACCATCTCTCTGTTCTCATTCATGCCTCACATAATGTGTCACAGCTTGTGCTTCTCCTAAAAACAGCCTCTGAGACAAGGCTTAGAGTGCAAGTAGTTCATTTGGGCAGTAATCCCAGAAAGCATGGTGAGGGATGCTGATTGAGATGAGGAAGGGAGTAAAAGTAATAAAGCAAAAAATCCTACTGTGCAACCCTGGCCTGATGAGTTAACCCTTTACTGTGCAAGCTGCCACTATGGGCACCTGGGGTGTAACTCCCCTAGAGACCCTTTGATATAGTCCACGAAACCCACCTCAGAACTGTCCCTTTGATGGTCAAGGAAGCTGGGATGTTTGTCCAGCAACTTGAACCCTGCATTTTTCTGAGGAGTTAACTCCCCTGTAGACTTGCTCCATGAGCTGGGCACACACACCCCCTGCTGGAGAATACCCTGAGGCAAAGATGGTGCAGGGGAACTGTATTAGTCAGGGTTCTCTAGAGGCACAGAACTAATAGGATAGATGTATATATAAAGAGAAGTTTATTAAGGAGTATTAACTCAGATGATCACAAAGTCCCACAATAGGCCATCTGCAAGCTGAGAAGCAAGGAAGCCAGTCTGAGTCTCAAAGCCAAAGAACTTGGAGTCTGATGTTTGAGGGCAGGAAACATCTAGCAAGGGGGAAAGATGTAGGCTGGGAGGCTAAGTCAGTCTATTCTTTTCACATTCTTCTGCCTGCTTTTATTATGGCTACACTGGCAGCTGATTAGATTGTGCCAACCCAGATTGAGAGTGGGTCTGACTCAAAAGTTAATCTCCTTTGGCAACACCCTCACAGACACACCCAAGAACAATACTTTGCATCCTTTATTCCAATCAAGTTGACGCTCAGTATTAACCATCACCAGTATTAACCATCACAGGAACCCTCTGCAGCCAGCCTCTGGGGAAGACCTAGGAGTGCGTCCAGGGCACTGCCAGCATCTGCTCTCGGATACCTGACACCATAGACACTATTGACACTACTGAGCTGTGTTTGAACTGAGCTGATTGAATGGAAACAGGGCATCAATGCTAGGTTAGAGTGAGACCCTTCAGTAAACAAAAACACTAACCTTTTATTTCCTTAACCTCTGGAGACATTGTCAGGCTGGCAGGATCTGACACATACGCAAGAGCTCAGTAGGAATCACTTAATGTTCACAGGCAAAGGAAGACCCTCTCTCAGCATATACTCAGGTCTGCTTTTGGCCAGGGTCCTCCAAACCTGACCTCAATAGAGTGCATACCCACCAGAGACCCTTTTTCCTTTTTCTACCCCTGGTTAATGTATTCTCATTGCACACATATTATTAGCATGCCCAAGAGCACTAAAAACAGCCAAGGCCCCAAGACAGTTCATGTTTATTGTGCTTTTCTGCATTGTCTTGGTCCCATCTGTATTAATCTTTAGAAACAGAGGCCTTTCCTGTCTCATGCTTAGTGAACAACTCCCTCTCCCAGGACCCGGCTTACTGTTATGTTACTTTGTTACTCTGCTATCTTCTTTCATCTTGCAATTTCCAATATAATCTTTGTGTAATCTCTGCTACATATTTTTTATTTGTTTTTCCTGTGTCTGTTCTAGGCAGATGATTCTTCTCATACTTGTTTAATCTCCCTTGATCCTTTACTTTCCAACTTGTTTGCCCTCTTTATCAAGGTGAAGGCCCTGGTTTATTCTTCCTTGGCATGTCTGGTTGATTAGCTACAAGATTCCCACTTGTTTCCTTCCCCGCACACCAACACCTCTTTTCCTCTTTCCCCTTCTCTTCATATATAGCCAGACGATTTATTACAGCAAGTGTACAGTGAGAGTATACTGTATGCCCAGCCTTGGCTGTGTGCAATCTGTGGGAAGTGTAAGATAAGGGCAAGGCCTTCTCAGAATTCAGAGTCTGGCTGGCAGACAGAGCACCCAGTTGTGAAAAAGTTAAGTAACTGAATATTGATTTAAGCTCACATGTGTGTTGTGAGTATTCTGTAAGTTCTAGAGTAGCCTGGAAGGAGAGGATGACTTGGACTGAAGGAACCAGAGAAGGCTTTGTGAGAAAAAGCTACTTACCTGTGTTAGGGTCTCCAAGACCACACTCAAGTTTGATGATTTCCTAGAAAGACTCCTAGAACTCAAAAAAAAAAAAAAAAAAAAAAAGTTATACTCATGGTTGTGTAGTATATTACAGTGGAAGGATACAGATTAAAATTGCCAAAGGAATAAGACTCATAGCACTTTGGAAGGCCAAGGTGGGTGGATCACTTGAGGCCAGGAGTTTGAGACCAGCCTGGCCAACATGGTGAAACCCCATCTGTACTAAAAATACAAAAATTAGCCAGGCATGATGGTACACACCTGTAATCCCAGCTACTCAGGTAGCTGAGGCATGAGAATCGCTTGAACCTGGAAGGCAGAGGTTGCAGTGAGCTGAGGTCGTGCCACTGCATTCCATCTGGGGCAACAGAGTGAGACTCTGTCCCAAAAGAAAAAAAAATTCATAGGGTGGAGTCCAGGAGACACAAAGGGAAAGATCCTAGTTCTTCTCTCTCAGTGGAGTTATATGGTAGAACTTGATTTGCATTCAACGCTGTGTGACAACATGTGTAGAATATTGTCAACCAGGGAAGCTCACCTGAGACTTGATGTGTCCAAGATTTTTATTGGTGGTGGAGCGGTCAGTCACATATGCATGGAACACCTGTGTGACTGATCTCAGCTCTTTAGACTCTAGTCCCCCAGGGGTCAAATTGACACAGCATGACCCAAAGCCCAGGCATACAAAAACAGACATTCAACATGAATTCCATTGTTATCATAAACCATATGGCATGGTCCCAGACCTCAGCTATCCAAAGACACTCTTATTTGGCAGGTATTTCAAGGGCTCCGAGACTATTTTACAGGGGCTAGTTGAAGACTAGTCCTGAAGGCCTCTGAAATGTGCAGAGTTTGGGCAACCCTGGCCTGATGAGTTAACCCTTTAGTGTGCATCACTGCTTCTTTCACCCTAAACCATATCACGTCCGTAGAATGGTAGCCTGGTATAGTGGGAAAAGCCCTCTGAGGTTACTGGGAGTTTAGTCTAAATCCCATTGCCTCTGAGAAATGGCAAATGAGGCTCAGAAAGGAAAAATCATCTTTTACAGAAAGCCTTCCCTGATGCTATCCAGATGGATGTGTTGCTCTTCTCCTAGGAATTTAATAGAACTTAAGAACGACTGCCATTTGCTGAGTGCTTTCTGTGAACTAAGTACCGGGCTGAGTGGTTTTCATGCATTATCTCATTGTTAGCTGCTCTTGCACATATGTACATTCAAGTTTTGTCTTCTCCGCTAGATGGTGAACTTCTTGAGGGTAACATCTGTGATTTATTCATCTTGATACCCTTATTGCCCAGCACAGCGCCTGGCACAGAGTAGGTATGTAGGAAGTATTGATGCATGCATACATGAATAATTATTTTGCCCTGCAACAGTAGGTAAATAATGCCAGAACTCTGAACTGGAATTGAAGTTTCCTCTTGTGTAATTCTTCTCAGTAGTGCTGTGAAAACCAGACTCAACAGGATGACACTTGTCCCAAAGCTGAAACCTTCTAGAGAACTAGGATTATCTGTGGATAATCCTCCATTGGCTCATCCACAGACATGTGATAAACAGTATGAAACAAAATCGTAAGTCATCAGCACTAGAAATATTATAAGATACCAGTTATTAGTAATGAAAACTGCTTGAATTGTTTCAAAGATACTGTGTTTGCAAAGCACACCTACCTGTGTGCCTTTGCTCACACAGCCCTCAATGCCTGGGGGACCCCTCATGGTTCTACTCAGACTCCCCTTCCTATCCCCTAATTCAAGACACAGCTTGATCATTGTTCATTAGACAGAGCTTCTTAACACAGGTTTCCCATTCCCCCAATGAATCCACAAATAGAATTCAGGGTGTTTCAAGACAGAAAAATTATCTTCATTTTCATTAGCCTCTAACTGGAATTGATTATTTCCTTTAGTTCTTCACATAGTTAACAAATTCTACTAGTCTTAGCAGTATTTGTGGTTTGTTAGCAATAGAAAGCACAGATATTTTCATACCACATTATAGTTGTTGCTTGTACCTCAGAATATTGACTATGCCCTTTACTATTTTATAACTACAGTGGTTATTAGGCCCACCACTTGATCTTTTTTTACAAGTTAATTAAGAAGCATGTGCACTATAAGGTCACATTTAAAAGTATTTTAATAACTATATTTCAATATAATTAGTTTCCCTGTAATCCTGCGCATGTTATATTATACATTAAAGCCATTATTCAGATAAGGTATCCAAAAGTTTCACCAGACTGCCCAAAATGTTAATGACCCAAAATAGGCTACGAAGCCCTAACTCTCTTGAACATAGTCCTGTGTGGTTCTGTGATGCCTGTGCACATCTCTATCAAAGAACTTTCCCAATTTCTGTAATGCTCCATTATAACGTCTGTCTCACCAACTAGATCATGCACAGTCCAGGGAGGAGATTAAGTCCCATTTGTTTGAATATCCCCAACATCTAGCACTGTGCTCAGGGCTTGGCAGGTGATCAATAATGCTTGCTGAACAAGCTTCTAAGTTTGTGGATGAATGAGCCAGAGAGCTTTTCAGCAAGCATGCCTGAACTCATATTTATGAATGCAATTTTTTCCTTTTCCAAAATACTTCTCTTGGGGTGACCATATGTTTACTCCTGGTGTTCTTCCCTTGCTCAGGGTATTTCTGCAATCCCCTCAGGCTAATACCTTCTTGGCCAGGTTCTGAGAGCACTACTAAGTAATTCAATCCATAAAATCAAAGTTAGACTATAATTGTGACCCACCTTGGTCATCCAAGGTGTTCAAGCCCAGCTCTGAATGACTTTGGACAATTTCAAATGGATAAATAAACATCAGAAAACAAACTCATTTTTTGAGCAAATGATCTACTACAAACACAAATGTTATTCAGAAAGATGTTTTTCATGCCCTAAAAACAATTCCAAAAGACGGACACCCAAAATGTTCTCAGTAGTAGCAACTTTATGAAAATAAGTTTGTAGTTTCTCAAAGGGATCACTTTAAATTGGCCAAAAACATGTATAAAATCTAGTGTGTTAATTATAAAATGACTTAGTTTTCTGACTATCTTGCAACAATCTTGGAGAAGTTTCAACAACGCCTTCATTACAATAGCTACGTCCTATGTTGTATTTAGGACTGGTGGCCAAAACTTCCCCAAATACATTGTAGTTTTTTTCCTTGCAATTTCTCCTTCTTAAAGTGTAAGTGTTCAGGGTCTAATACTTGGAATAAAACAATCTATTTAGTATGTTACTGTTGTGCATCACATTCAAACCCCTCAATATAGAATCAGAGATTTACATAATCATGAACTCTCCAAAGGGTGCATGTTGCACAGCCTCATATTAAAGATTCTCTTCACTAATCAGTATTCTGTTATCACATACCAGACTGGATTAGATGCATCTATGGAGAATTGCAAGAATCTGGGATGATGCTCTTCCATTAACGCACCTTCTTTTACATTCCCCCAGTGTTCCAGGAATGAAAGACACAGACAAATCTTTCTTGTAATTCCGCTTTTCATTTTAGCTACAGAGGAAACAAACAACACAAACACCAACAAGAAATAAAGTCCTCGTGAAGGTTAACAGTAAGAAGACCTTCCCTCATTCTTTTCTGACGCTTGGCAGATCAATTGTAAAGATCTGTCCATTGGAGATTATTAAAGATAAATAAATTTTATAAAAACTGTTCCTTGTGAACTCTAGGATTAAAGGAAACAACATTGATTTGTTTGGTTTCCAATCCAATAAGCTGTGTGTTAATCATCTTTCACAGCAGATACATCAAAGGAGAAAAAAGATATTATGAAGAAGAAAGTCTTTATAACAACTTGAGATGTCTCAAAATCTCATCTTATATATAATCTCCTGGGCTGCGTATGTATCAATTTAGATTTTCTTATTTATAAAATAAGTTGACAAGCTCTTGGGGACCACACGAATCTGGCTCTGTTAATTATCTAATATAATTATAGTAAGAAACATCTGTGCCTTTTCCCCTGCCCCACTCTAGTAGAAGGAGGCATTTACACAGTAGGCACTACACATTATTACTTCAAAAATGTGTAATGTTTAAGCATCCTTATTTAGGTTAAGTAAAAAATAAAATTCAAAGAATTTAGGTTTCCCATTTTTTTAAATGCTCAATTCCATGACTCAAACAATTACATGTTTACTATGTGCTCTAGACAGTTCTAAACAGAGAGAAAAACAATGGAAAATTATTTTGGTGTCTTCTTGTGTGTGGATTGCAATACAGTGGGGGAGACTACTAAGGGCTATAATTGAGATGTAAAAAGTTCTATCTGGGCATGGAGGAAAGAGAAATGAGTCTGCTTTATTTTGCTAATTATATCTTTCTTTCCTCCTAGATCATAGCTTTCTGTCCTAGATTGTCATATTTTATGGTACAGAAAGGAAACAAGGCAGCACCACCCAAATCCTTCTCAAGCCTTTACCTTCTGGTCACCGTCTTCTGCTTCCTTGACCTATCAAGCTTGCAGATGCATTGTCTGCACTTACCATTTCTTCATCCCATGTTTGTTGGACTCTCCAATGCTCAGATCCCGTTTTAAAAAAGGATTTGCATCCTCACCTCCTGGGAAAGCCATCGACAGGTAGCCATCAGTTCAGGGTTGCCTTGGTGGCAGAGAGCTGACTCAGCCAAGTTCACTTCCCTTCTAGTCTGTCCACTGTCAATGAATGAATGAAACAGCATGTATAGGCATGGTCACCTTGGCCCATCATGAAAGTACTTTGGAAGGCCACGCTAACTCCAGAGCTTCCCATGGTGTTTCCTGAGTTCATTGTTGGGCCTATATTGTAGCTTGGTTCCTCCTTCTGTCCACTCCCACTTCTCTGCTTCTTTCCTTCTCTTCAGAGCTTGATTCTTAATAAACATCCTACATACCAAACATTATCTCCTTGTCTGTGTCTGAGGAAACCCAGCTGAGTCACCCATAGCTCTTAGATATCTCTCATGAAGAACCTACGTGATTAGCCTTCTAGGGAGGTCATTTGGAGCAATTTATTATTATTATTATTTTGTGTGTGCTTGACTATTTGTTGCTCAAGAGAAGCGTCATTTAAAAAATCTGTTGAATCTTCAGGGTGCCTGGATCATCAGTATAAATACTTCAAAAATATTAGTTGAGTAAATATATGATAGAAAGTCTCTTGTTATTTGTATGTTTGGACAAGTCTAGAAAACCAATATTGTTATTGTCTCAGGGGGTTGCAAAAGAAAGAAGATTGGTCAAAATGGCTTTTTCTTATACTCTACTGTGTACAATCTGGTTATTTAGTTATTTCATCCAATGCATTATACTCTACTGTGTACTCTGTATATTCTGGTCTAACTCCAGATTATACACAGTAGAGTATAATGCATTGGATGAAATAACTAAAATACAGAAATACCTGGAGTCCACTAATCAAGTATTAGAGAGTTAGCTGCAAGCCAAAGAGGCAGTATTCCAGAGGAATCTAGTAATGTATAAAAGGATCACAGAGAGCTCCTTGAGGTCATGGCAGTTAAGGTGGACTTTGTAGGAGTTAAATTTAGTATAGTGGAGAGGGAGAGGGCAGGGTACTTCTGGTGAGCATTCAGTGACAGTCAGTACACAGGGTGCTGGGGGACCAATCAGAACAGGCATTGAATTTAAAGATAATGGGACTAATTTAATGAATTAATGTTTCTTAGGTGGGAAGTATGCCAATAGAGAAGAACCATGCAGATGTTTGATAAAATATTGGTAATTGTATTACCTGTTGTGTGATACATTACTCCAAAACCTGGTGGCTGTTCATTATCTCGGTTTCCGTGGGCCAGGAATCCAGGCCTGGTATAGCTGGGTCCTTTGCTTTAGGGCCTCCCCCAGGCTGCAATTAAGGTATCAGCAGGAACTTCAGTCATCTTAGGATTCAACAGGGCCAGGATCTGCATCCAAACTCACTCATGTGGTTGTGGGCAGGATTCAGTTTCTCATGGGCTTTTTATCTGAGGGTGGTCCTCCATCTCTTGCTGGCTGTTGGTTATAGGCTGCTCTTGGTTCCTTGCCATGTGGCCTCTCTACTATTACTTAGAAGACATGTGGAGAGGAAGAGTACCAGCAAGATGAAAGACATAGTCTTTTGTAACTTAATCATGGAAGTGACATTTCATAATTTTTGCTGTATTTCCTCCGATAAAAGCAAGTCACCAGATTCAGTGTATAAAGTGGAGGGGATTACACAATGATGTGAATTCCGGGAATCATTGGGAACCATGTCAAAAGCTGTCTAGCACATACACTAATTCTACTGCAGCAACTTTCTTGAAGAGAAAGGGCATCATCCTTAATCTCTGCCAATAATTTGTAGTTGTGACTTGCCCAAACCTGCCCAGCTCTTTCCTATCTGTGTGCCTTTGCGTATGCTGATTTGAATGTTCTCTCTTTTTCACCTAGGCAATTCCTACACCTTCCTTATGTCCCAGTTATTTATCACTTCATGAAGCCTTCCCTTAATCTAACAGGTACTATTCATCTTTTTCTCCTCTATGCTGACACTCCCCTTTGCACATATAGTCATCCCAGTAACTCGTTACATTTCATTGAATATATGTATCGACATATGTGTTCTTCCTGCTAGACTGTTACTTCTTAATTATAAAGATTAAGTTTTAAATATATGTTTTCATTCATGGGGCCTTGAACAGTGATTAGCTTGAAGGGAACTCTGTAAATGGTGCTTATTTTTTGTGACTAGATCATAGAAGGTGGTTGATAATTCCAAGATATTTTAATTCTTTTGTTTTTTAAAAATTATTGAGTACCTGCTATTTGCCACTCACTGTGAGAGCCACTAATTCTCAGAAAATTCCTATGAGGTAGGCATTGTTTCTCTTATTTTCAAGTTTTGGAAATGGAGGTATAAAAGAGGTTAACTAACTTTCCTGAGTCCCTTTCTCTCCAGTCCTTTTGCAGCTAGTGAAATCATTAGACAGTGTTCTGATCAATGGAATGCAATTGGAAATTTGCTGATAAGGATTCCAGGAAAAAATTTGCTTTCCTGATTAAATAGGCCACCTCTGCTGGAACATCCTATTTTGTTTTAATTACCATTGTCTGTACCCTTATTTTCTTTTAGAACCTGAAGGTAATGTCTAGAGGTTCAGCAGGCATCTTACAACCATGAGGCTACAAGCTTAAGGATGAAAGTCAAGTACACTCAAGAGGGAAGAGCAATTAGACAGAGGAGCCTGGGATCTTGATGACATTTCAAACAGCTGCACCAGTCCTGGATTGCCTTCCTGGACTCTTAGTTATGTGAGGAAAATTAATCCCTATGAGTCTAGTTGGTTTTTTTTTTTTATTAAACCAATTCCTAATTAAAATTTCTACTAAGCGGTAGATCTCAGGTTCAAACCTCTGTTTCCTGACTCCAAATCCCACATTATTTAACTTTGCCATACTCCCTTTTTATGTCACATAGTTCCTAACTCAAATTTATCTAATGTGGACAGAAAGAAAAAGACCAAGTGATACAAAATAGGCAATTCTATTCTAAGGTTAGGTGATAAGTTGTGTCCCCTGGGTGTATGAAGTTAGTGGTGGTGAAATGATCATGGAAAAATTCATGAATGGGGCAGGCTGTGTGATAAGTTTCAAGTAATAGGCAGAATTTGGATACTCAGAGAGGAGATGGCACAAAGTGGTGTCATCTAGAAAAGAGACTAGCATCAATGGTAAAGGGGAATCATGAGGACATTTTCTCTCTCACCCTCCTCCTTTTACCTTTACAATGGGTTCAATTGTAAAAATCATTAAACTTCTTTTCCTACTCTTTGCAAAGGGTTTGAAAAGCCATTGCATCATAATTGGTAAATGTCAAAGAGTAAAGACAGGAGGAAGAGGCAAGTCAAGTGTCCCACAGAACCAAAGGCACTGACGATTTAAGATAGGCAGTGGAGTCAACTTGAGATAAGTGGGTCACCAGCAGGTTCCTTTTTGCATTCTTACTGATTTCCACTGGGTAGAAGCATCACCATTCTTACACCAAGATGCCATGCTGCTGTCAAGAAGGCTCATGGCGGACCTAATAATCAGAAAAGGTTTTGACAAACACCGAGAATAAGTGTCAGCATGTTGGGCTACTTGGAGGCCTTTTAAAATACCTTAAATTCATCTTGTGTCTGAAGAGATTTGGTGTCCAACAGAGTTTTGACTGGTTTCACTACTTTTCCTTCAACAAACATAAATTTTTTCTGAGTGAGCAATTGAAGGAATAGGGAATCATCTTCAGCCCCTCCTCCATCACCTAAATCATTTTTTTCCTGCACAGATAAGAGCTAGGTACAGTATCACTTTCTGTACATGATCTCGTCTATAAGACCTACTGAGATCAAGTTCATTAAGATCTTTACTCAAAACTTTTCTGACTTTATGTTTACATTTGTGTAGAAATGTTTAGATCACAGTTGAACATTTATAAATGGGTTACTCACATTTCGCAGAGTAAACAGCTCAGCTATAAATGGTCTCCTGAATGGTGTTTAGAACTAATTTTCCTGTAATAAAGTGTGCCTTGATACATGTTATTTGGCTTTTTTCTAAATTTCTTTTATATGATAAATCCATGGGCTACATAAAAATAGCAGAGTAACAGCTTTATTTTTAGACTAAGCTGTGTTGACTATTGAAATTAAAACAAGCTGGAAAACTAAGGGTATAGGCTTGCATTAGAAAACAAGAGCATCCGGAAAAAAACTCAGTCTGAAAACAGAGCCAGGTAGATAAGTGTAATTGAGTACAAAGTCTTAAACACGAGACGGGAAGAACAATCTTAAACTCATCATGACGTCCATATTCTGCATTCATTTCTAAGGCCGGTCTTTATGAACTCAGGTCTGGCCTCTTTGTAGCCAAGAGGCATTTAAATTATTTTTCTTTTAATGGAAAAATGGAGAAAATGCAAAATTTTCTCCCATTCCATAGGTTTTCTCTTTACTCTATTGATTGTTTCCTTTGCTTTTCAAGCTTCCTAGCTTGTTGTGATCTCATTTGTCTACTTTTGCTTTTGTTGCTTGTGTTTTTGGTGTCATATTCTCCCTAAAATTATTGCCAAGACCAGTGCCAAGGGACATTTTCTCTATATTTTCTTTTAGAAGTTTTATAGTTGCAGGCCTTATTTTTAAGTCTTTAATCCATTTCAAGTTGATTTTTAAGATAACGGTGGAATTTCATTTTTTTTTTGCATATGGGTATCCAATTGCCCTAATGCCATTGAGACTATCCCTTCCCCATTGTGTATTCTTGGCATCCTTGCAGAAGACTAGTTGACCGTATATGCATGGATTTATTTCTGTGCTTTCTATTCTATTCTTTGCCTATATATTTGTTTCTGTGCCAGTACCATAGTGTCTTTATTATCTGTGCTTTGTAATATATTTATAGCCAGGAAATGTCGCCTCTAACTTTTTCTTGCTGACATTGCTTTGGCTATTCAGGACCCTTAGTAGGGCCATACAGATTTTAGGATTTTTTCTGTTTTTGTAAAAAATGCTGTTGAAATTTGGAGTGGGATTTCATTGAATCTGTAGATCATTTTGAGTCATGTAGACATTTTAACAATATTGATTTTTCCAATACATGAACATGGCATGCCTTTCCATTTATTTTTTCTTTTAATTTCTTTCATCAATGTTTTACAGTTTCAGTGTAAAGTCTTTCATCTCTTTTGTTAAGTTTATTGCAAGATACTTTATTCTTTTTGGTGCTATTGTAAATGAGATTGTTTCCTTGATTTCCTTTTCAGATAGTTTATTGTCAGTGTTTAAAAGTTCTACTTATTTTTGCATATTGATTTTGCATCCTGTAATTAGTTTTTACTGAATTTGTTAATTATTTATAATTATTTTTAATTGTTAATTATTTCTAATTTCTAATTGTTAATTATTTCTCACTTTTTTTTGCATGTGTGCATGTGAGTGTAAAGTCTTTAGACTTTTATACATATAAAGTTATGCCATCTGGAAACAGAAATACTTTATTTCTTCTTTTTCAATTTGTATTCCTTCTATTTCTTTTTCATGCTTAATTGCTCTGGCTAGGATCTATAGTACTACGTTAAAAAGAAGTGGTGAGAATGGACATCCTTGCCTTGTACTAGATCTTAGAGAAAAAATTTCAACTTCTACTTATTGAGTATGATGCCATCTATGGGCATATAATATATGACCTTTATTATGCTAAGGCACATTACTTCTATACCTAATTTGTTGAGAGTTTTTATCATCAAATGGTGTCTAATTTTGTCAAATACTTTTTCTGCATCTATTGAGATGATCATATGCTGCTTTGTATTCCTAATTATGTTACTGTTGTGTATCACATTGATTGAATTATGCATGTTGAAATTTCCTTGCATCCCAGAGATAAATCCAACTGGTCGTGATATATAACCCTTTGAATGTGCTGTTGAATTCAGTTTGTTAATATTTTTTGATGATTTTTGCATCTGTGTTCATCAGGGTATTGGCCTAGAGTTTTATTCTCTTATAGTATCCTTTTCTGGCTTTGGTATCAGGGTGAAACTGGTCTCATAAAAGGAGTTCAGAAGTGTTCCTCTTTATATTTTTTGAAAGAGTTCAAGAAGGATTGTTACTGATTCTTCTTAGAATCAGTGTTTGGTGGAATTCACCTGTGAAGCCACCTGGTTCTGGGCTTTTCTTTATTGGGAGGTTTTTTTTTTTTTTTTTTTTTTTCTGATTCCATCTCCTTATTGGTTATTGGCCTGTTTAACCTTTCTATTTATTCTTGATCCAGTCTTGGTAGGTTGTATGTTTCTAGGAATTTACCAATTTCTTCTAAGTTGTCTAGGGCTACTGATTCTGGCTTTTTATGAGAATTAGGGCTGCTGTCACATAATGGGGTAAAGAAGAGTTCTCATCCTAGTATCTTATCTACTGATACAAGTTGTTGGAGAGAAATTGCCCTTTACATGAGTAGGATCTCCCAGGTCCTAGATTCATTAAGAATGAAGTATGAATGTCTCTTGATTGAGAAGCAAAAGGAGAGTATGAAAGAAGGTAGCATGAACAGGTAGAGGGGTGCTGAAGACAAAGTTAAGCCATTAGGCACTTTTGCTGGGGACTGGACTCTGTAAGAACATATTAGATAAGGTAGATGTGACCATCAAGTTGTCCTTCTACCATGAGCAGATTATATTACAAAAGTTTTTAAAATTAATTAATTTACTCATTCATCAAACACTCTCTGGGGCCTTGGACTAAATGCTAGACAAATAAAGATGACTAACTGGCAGTTTCTGTCCTTGAGGAGCTCAGAAGTTTGAAAGAAAGACAAACCTGAAGTGGAAATCTTACCTTCTGTGATTTGATTATTATGACTTATTATAAATATGAACAAAGAGCTGTGGGAGCAATGGGGTAAGTAGCTAACACTTAACATGGTTTAAATGGGAGCTGGCATCCCAGCTTAGGCCATGAAGTAACTAATTAAACAAGTTCTCCTCATGGTAGTCAGTGGCATGCTGGTGTGAAGAATCAGACACATTTCCTATCTTCAAGGAGCCCAAGGAAATTGTGGAGTGGCAGTGGGAAGAAGACATGCTAATAAATAGAGATATGTGACACATGAAAAAATGCTCATCATCACTGGCCATCAGATAAATGCAAATCAAAACCACAATGAGATACCATCTCACACCAGTTAGAATAGCAATCATTAAAAAGTCAGGAAACAACAGGTGCTGGAGAGGATGTGGAGAAATAGGAACACTTTTACACTGTGGGTGGGACTGTAAACTAGTTCAACCATTGTGGAAGTCAGTGTGGCGATTCCTCAGGGATCTAGAACTAGAAATACCATTCGACCCAGCCATCTCATTACTGGGTATATACCCAAAGGACTATAAATCATGCTGCCATAAAGACACATGCACACGTATGTTTATTGCGGCACTATTCACAATAGCAAAGACTTGGAACCAACCCAAATGTCCAACAATGATAGAGCGGATTAAGAAAATGTGGCACATATACACCATGGAATACTATGCAGTCATAAAAAATGATGAGTTCACGTCCTTTGTAGGGACATGGATGAAATTGGAAATCATCATTCTCAGTAAACTACCGCAAGGACAAAAAACCAAACACCGCATGTTCTCACTCATAGATGGGAATTGAACAATGAGAACACATGGACACAGGACGGGGAACATCACACTCTGGGGACTGTTGTGGGGTGGGGGGAGTGGGGAGGGATAGCATTAGGAGATATACCTAATGCTAAATGGCGAGTTAATGGGTGCAGCACACCAGCATGGCACATGTATACATATGTAACTAACCTGCACATTGTGCACATGTACCCTAAAACTTAAAGTATAATAATAATAATAATAATAATAATAAATAGAGATATGTGAAGATACTGGGGAAGTAGAGAAGGAGTGACTAATGCTGCCTGGGAAATGGAGACTTGAAGGGTAAATAAGATTTCTCCTTTGATTTGATTGAATCACATTGAATTCAATCATTGACAAAAGGTCCCAAACACCAAATGTTCACTAAATCTGGGTCAATTTTACTGCTTTGTGGATTTGAAATTGTTTACTGAAATGATTATGAGGAGACTACAGAATCATAATCTATACAGATACAAATTCAAAATAAATCTGCATTGAATTAGCTATGTTATAGATGGGTGAGAAGGCTCATGACAATATTGGTAAGAAGAATATCCTTACCAGGAAAAAAAAGAAGTGTTTATATTAACAGTTCAAAACAACAATATCATTATTAATGTACATTTTTTCCCAATGCACATATTGCTGTTATCCTTGTTGCTTTTTGTCTATGACCCGACAGACCACATAATGATGCCTTTTCTATCTAATGCTTTTTATTATTTATCTATGCAACAAGAACAGAAAATTTAGTTTCAACTGTTTAGAGAAAATACTTTCCGTAAGTGCATATTATTTTGGGTGATCAAATAGTTAATATTTACTTATTCTCATTTATTCATTTACTCAAAAATACATATTGAGGATCTACTATATTTCTATAACTGTGCTAGATACCAAAGGGATTACAAAAGAATTGCGTTGCTCATATGTTGACTCATCCATTCACTAGGCTTATATGAGTCTACTAAGAGGGCATTATATTTCTAGAAGCCAATGTCAGGGGACTGAGGACTGGCTACAGATAAATGTGTAGAGAAATATGGTCTTCATTGGAAGGTCTTAAAATCTACAGAAGAAAGACAAAATTGTACATAAGAATTTAGATAAAATATAAAAGACAAACTATTGCAGTGATTTCAATTACATGTTCAAAGACAAGAGAGATGTGTATGGGCTCAAGAAATCAGGGAAGGCTGCTTAAGAGGAAATTAGCAATGGTCCTAGCAGGAGGACCATTTGGATTTGCCCTAGCAAATCCAAATATGGGTTCACATGCGGTCAGCATTCTGAATTAATTTCCTATTATTACAAAAGTGGAAAATTTTGAAATGTGAAGGAAATATTGGGTGAAGCTGGAATACAGGCCTATATTTAGGTTGTGTTTATGGCTTTAGATATTGTAAATCTAGATATTCTGAAAAACACTTATAATAACTCCTATGTTCTGAATGTTTGTGTCTCCCCAAAATCCATATGTTGAAATTTAATAGCTAAGGCGATGATATTACTAGATGGGGCCTTTTGGAAATGATTGAGTGAGACCTATGGGCCCATATAAAAGAAACCACAGAGAGCTAGCTACTTTCTTCTAACATGTGAGGACACAGCAAAAAAGTGCTCTCTATAAGCCAGGATGAAAGCCTTCACCAAACACTGAATCTGTTGGTACCTCAATCTTGGACTTCCCAGCCTCCAGAACTGTGAGAAATAAATTTTTGTTGTTTATAAGCTACCCAGTCTAAGGTATTTTGTTATAGCAGCCCACACCAACTAAGACAATAATAAAACCATTAATATAAAAATCAGAATTAAGGAGCTAGATATTCTACTAAAGGTTTCATACACATTATATCATTTAAGTCTCTCACAGGAAGTACTTTAATCCCTGTTTTATAGATGAAGTTATTAACTTGCCCAGGTTACCCACATAGTAAATGGTGGAGCTAAGATTCACATCGTGCTTTGAGTCTAAGGCTTGTAACAATAACCAAAGAGCAAGGATCCTACCTTCCAAAAGTGAGTTGTCATTCCATCAAAGCACTCCTGGTTTGCTTCTCTTAAAACCTCAGCATGGATGTGACTTGCTTTTCTTTAGTGTGAATTCACAAGGGTACAGGCACCAAAATGGGGAACATGGTAACAATGTTAACTATTAATAACATGTTTGAACAATCTTTTCTTATTTTGCTCTGACAATAATTGCATTAAGGTGGGTGGTATTAACTCCGTTTACCTGATAAGGTAATCCTAATTGTGACACTTCCTTAAAAATCACAAACCTGAGACTAGATCCTAGGTTTTCAGCTCTCACATCTTTTAAACTTATGCTATCCCTGGCCTTCTTGTATTTATTTAAAAATGTACCAATGGTCCATTGCATAAGAGTGAAAGATGCAAAAATTTCCAGATGCTTCAGATCAACTCTTCTAAATCTCCTGATGTGATAAGGAAGATGATTCTACTAAGACATACTTACAATGGGGTGGAAGTACTGCATTAGAGATGAGCACCTGGCATGATGGAGGAAAGGGAACAGGTATTTGTTAAACAAATGTAATATATGATCCTTTTATTTCCCCAAATTCCGTATTGTGGGTAAGTATTTTCATCTCTTGTATATAAGTAACGTGGAGGCAAGGATGCTGAGGATGTTGTTAAATGGCAAAAAGCTGGTTAGTATAGGAGCTGGGCTTCAAACTCAGGTCTTCCCGGCATCAAGGTTCATGTTCTTTCTACAAAACAAACACACTAACCTGACTCTGTGATGACTGTGTTTATTAAACTTGAAATAATAACATTTATTTTACTAGGTACTTTACATGTATTAGCTAGTTAAATACTCATAACAATCCTAGGAGTTAGGTACCTGATCTACTGATAAGAAATCCAAGCTACAGAGTGCTAACTAACTAGACAAAAGCATCATGGCCAGTAACTGCCAGGCTGACATTTATATTCATGCAATTTGGGTGCAATGCCCATGCTCTTTTTTTTTTTTTTTTTTTTTTTTTGAGACAGAGTCTCACTCTGTCACCCAGGCTGGAGTGCAGTGGCATGATCTCGGCTCACTGCAACCTCTGCCTCCTGGGTTCAAGTGATTCTTCTGCCTCAGCCTCCCAAGTAGCTGGGACTACAGGCATGCACCACCACACCAGGCTATTTTTTTTTTTTTGTATTTTTAGTAGAGATGGGGTGTCACCATATTGAGCAGGCTGGTCTCAAACTCCCGACCTTGTGATCCAACCACCTTGGCCTCCCAAATTGCTGGGATTACAGGCGTGACCCACCACTTCTGGCCTGCCCGTGCTCTTAACCACTACATCATCATATATGGTTTAACCTGTAAGAGTAAGCTTACTGTGGCATAAAATTTTCAAAAATAGCCTGGAGAAATGCTAGGAATGGATACGGATAAAGGGTAGAGGCATAGAGATCAATCAGTTTGTCTGCAACCTTCATGAAATATTGTAAATCTCATGATTGAATGATGGGGAGGGCTCAGATTAAAAAAGCCCTGCATCCAATGAAATGTGACCTTTCTGAGTTTTAGATAGGGGAAGAACATGCATTCCTTTTGCATTTTTGAAACTTATTTCTGGCATAGAAAGAGGTAAAATTGGATCTTTGCAATAGTTCAAGGTAGAATTTATTGGGATATTGTTCTTACAGCAGCTTAGCTTCCCTCTCCTCATGTCCCCTCTCTCTTTTTCAAGGCTAAACCTTATGGAACACACTAGTCAGAAGTCATTGTCATCCCATCTATTGGCCGAGGAAAGTGAAAATTGTTTTAGTCTAAAATCTTCATCACTGTTTTGACACTGTGTTATCACTGTAATACAGAGAGCCGATATCTCTATTGAGTTATCTGCTTTGACATCTCACTCACTCATTTTTGAGACATTTTAATTATCTCAAGGATTTAGTTAGAATGCATGATCAGAATCATAAACTCTTAAATATCCAGAATGTCCATGTTATTCATGTTATTCTTGACACTGTGAGTAACCTGAGGAGCTTATTTCTATGCTAAACATCACCTCTGCCCATATTGTTCAATATTGGTTTTCTTAACTCTTCTTGTGGCCATTCTTCTTCTGGATTAATTTGAGTAATTTGTTAATTGTTGAAAATCAGCCCTCTTGGCTGCTGGCATTTCCTTCCTGATCATTAACCAACATATTTAAGAGCCATGTTGCCTTTTCGAGGTTAGTGAGAGCACATTTATTTCTATCTCTTAGCCTTGCTCAAATCCATGACAGGACTTCAGGACTTTTTTGTTTGTTTGTTTGTTTTTTGCAAGAGTTTCCAAGTTCAGAGTTGGTGAAGGACTTGATCAGAAATCTTCTAGATTAGGAAACTAAAAACCGTCTCAGAAAGGTGGGGTTTTAGACATAGCATCTGAGGCATGGGGCACTATGAATTCAGAGTGAAGTTTTTCAAGAGCATCAATAAGGAATAAGACTCAGAGATGACGATAAATAATAACATGAAACAATAAAATCAGTAATTGACACATACTGAGTAACTAATGTGAGCAGAGGCATTTTGATGGGCATTTTTATTATATTAGCTTATTTAACTCCTTATGAAGAGAATATCCTTAACTCCAAATTTTTAAAATTGGAAAACTGAGGTTCAGAGAGTATGATGTGTCTAAGCTCAATAGCTTAAAAGAGCTAGAATTTGAACACTGATCTTTAGTAGCAAAGTTTTTCTAACATTGTGAGCATGAAAGAAATGCTGGCTGAAGAATGCACAGAGAGAAGAAATGTTCTTGAATAAATAGATTAATATTTGAATGACTGATAAGGTCTCAGGCATCTTCACTTAGGAGACGGTGTATGTCTTGCAAATGGAAAGAGGGAGGGACACTATTTTTAGGCTTTGCTCCGGGTACTTTATGTGACTCCGAAAAATGTCACTGAGGAAACTTAAGACATACTTAATATTTTCATGTACTGACAATGTTTAGAATACCTAGGATGTGCTAGTCTTAGCATCTTTTTACTCTGGTCATTGTGTTTGGGAATCTCAAATAGGATAGGTCAGCTGGGAGTTGCCAATATTTACTTTAGTGCAGTAAAGTACATTTTTCTATAATTCCAGAGATCATCTGGTTCCATCTTGTCTTGAGAATGGACATCAAAGTACTATTTTTGTTGTGATTGTTCAAGGTAAGATTTTCCATTTGCATTTTTATTATGTTCTCAAGCCTCACTTTATTAGAGTAGGCAGGGTCATGTCTCAGGGCTTATATACCACTATTTGAGACATGTGGGAAGAAGAGTGAATGGAAACAATGAACTTATGTTTGGTACCTGTTATGTTCTAGGCACAGTGCTATCTTCTTCACATATATTATTTCATTTAGTCATCCCATAAAAATCCTATGAAGTGGATATAATTCTGATTTTTTTAAGTAAAAAAGACTGATATTTAGACACTACTTGTCAGTGGTCACTCCATTCTTAAGACATGAAAAAAAGATTTGATCCCAGGTCTATCTGACAAGTCTATTATATCACACTTAGCTTCTAGAAGGGTTTTACTGGGTCAAGTAATTTTCTTTCTTTCCTTCTTTCTCTCTCTCTTTCTTTCTCCTACTATCTCTTTGTCGCTCCCCATTTCTTGCTGGTTTCCCTCCCTTTTCCCTTCCCTCCTTCCCTCCCTCCCTCCCTCCCTGCCTCCCTCCCTCCCTTCCTTCCTTCCTTCTTTCCTTCCTTCCTTCCCTCCCTCCTTCCTTTTTCTCTCTGCTTTTTCTTTTTCTTATTTTGTTGAGTGAGATGATGAAGGACTGAGTACTTTTGACAGAAGTTTTTTGGATCCTTTCACTTCATTATATTTTCAGACACCCTTTTCAAATAAATGTATATTAAAATAGCAACTTGCACAAGTGTCAGCTGATGACGTCTCTCTGTTCAAATGACTTTCCCAAGGAAAATTAAATTTGATGAATGTTTTTCCCCATTGTTTTGGCTTGAGATTTATGGTTTTACCTAGTCTTCAAAGGGGCCTTGTCTCAGGCACAGGGCTGGGGAGTTCAACTTTGGAGACATATTGCTTATCATTAAGACAGTAACGCTACAGCTGTACGGAACTCTTAGAAACAATTTTATTTTTTTGAAAAGGAGTCAGACTCAAAGTATTTTTTATTTTATTTTATTTTTTTTATTATACTTTAAGTTTTAGGGTACATGTGCACAATGTGCAGGTTAGTTACATACGTATACATGTGCCATGCTAAAGTATTTTTTTTATTTTTAAAATGGAGTCATTAGTAACGCCTACCTAGTACTTGATTAGAAGTATTAAATGAATTAATATTTGTAGAGAATTTAGAATTGTGCCCAGCACATGAAAACACCATAGAGTGTTTAAAAAATAAATTTAATAGCTTGTTTAAGTTCACAGAGTTGGGAAGGCAGTATGGGTTTCTGAATAAACATACCTGGGTTCCAGTTCCGGTTCACTTGTATGATTTTGGGCAGGTCATTTCAACTTTTAGAAGTACAGTTTGCTCAATCTTGAAAACTTGAAGATTTTGACTTCATAGTATTATTGTGAGGTTGAATGAGACAACGCAGACAATGTGGGTGGCCCCTGACAGGCCCAGCATATGGGAGCCATCATCAGAGCCAATGTCAGACTCAGGAAACCTGTGCTCTGGCCAAGTCAACACTCCCTATAAATCTTGAAACATTTAAATGATTGCAAGAACAAAGATTTTATATCTGTAACGTAACTTTCTTAGCAGGGTTTGGGGGTGGAATGTTGAATATATATTAAGCTAACTCAAGAAAACCTATATAACTTGAAAAAGAAATACATTCTGGATACTTTTCTTCCTGTTAGCATCATCATCAGTTAGCACATTGTCATGGTCTGAGCTTCATTAGTATTCTCCAAATATCATAAGGGCGGGTAAGCTGAGTTCTATGCTTGCATTTGGAAGAAAATATTCTAAGCATAGTATTTCATTATCTTATCCTATTTTCTTTCTTTTTTTTTCTTTTTTTTTTTGCTTTATCCTGCTATGCCAGGAGTTTTCAAACAATCTCAACTCTGATTCTAACTCAGCCATAACTAGCTGAATGACCTTGGTCTAGACACCTCCAATTTGCTTTGGCATTCAATGGCCTCTACTCCCCTGGAGTACATCTTTAAACAAATAATTTCTGTTATTTACTGTTTAACTTTTTATTTTAGAATAGTTTTGGATTTATAGGAAGATTGTGAAGATAGTACAAGAAGTGCCCACATACTCCTTACTCAGTTTTCCCAATTATTAACATCTTACATTAATATGGTACATTTGTTACTGTTAACAAACCGGTACTGATACATTTTCATTCACTGAAGTCCACGTGTTCACATTTTCTTAGTTTTCTTTCCTATACCCTTCTTCTGTTCCAGGATCCCGTTTATAGAATTCCATATTACACTTAGTTTTCCTATCTTGTTAGGCAGCACTTGGCCCTGACAGTTTGTCAGACTTTGCTTGTTTTTAATAACCTTGCTAGTTTTGAGGAGTGCTGATCAGGTATTTCGTAGCATGCCTCACAACAGATTTGTCGGATGTTTTTCTCATGATTAGACTGGGGTTATGGGCCTTTGTGCAGAAGACCACAGAGGGAAAGTGCCATTCTCATCACGTTAGTACGTCTAGTGGACACCGCAGTATGTAAACTGCGTGACTTACCACTCTTGAGGTGAACCTTGATTATCTGGCTGAAGTATGGCTTCTCAAGTTCCTTCACTGTAAAATGACTCTATTTTCCTGCTTTCTATACTGTGCCTTTTGGAAGGAATTCACTATGTTGCAGCCCACACTTAAGTTGTGAAGAAGGGTGTGCCACTGTCTTGAAGGTGGATTATCCGCATTAATTATTTGGAATTCTTTTGCATTGTAGATTTTCCCTCCCTCCCTCCCTCCCTTCCTCCCTCCCTCCCTTCCTTCTTTCTTCCCTCCCTCCCTCCTTCCCTCTCTTCCTCCCTTCCCTCCCTTCTTCCTTTCTCTGCTGCTCATAGATATGTATTTTATAATTGAGTTATAATTTTACTAGAGTTTTTGCTGTGCTGCTTAAATTATTCTAAGGTTGGCTATTGGAAGTTTATTCATTTGGCTTCTGTGTTGCTTTGACATTGTTGCTACTGTGGTGTTGCCCCAGGTATTATTTTTTCCTAGGCAATGACTCAGCTGATACAGCTGAGGAATATTTATGTTTACTAATCAGTGTATATGCACATATCTTTAAATATTTTCATATATAAAGATTGGTATCTATATTAAGCTAAACATGAGTGCATATGGATGTCTCCACCTCTAATCCATGATCATGTGGATTAGTCTAGACTTTTCTCCTTGTTTATCTGTAACCTTTCATTCCAACATTGAGAAACATGGTTCCTACAGTTCACCATCCATTTCCTCAATTGTTCCATTCCGATATACATTATAATGGTTTCAGAATTTTTAACCCATAAGCCTATGGGAAAAAGTTTTATCAGCCATGATATAGTGCTTACATATAGTTTCTTTTGGCTGTAGTCTTAGATTTATACCTAAGTATTTTTTTGTGTGTGCTATTGTAAATAATATTTTAAAAATTTTGAAAATGTTTTATTTTTATAGATTTAGAGGGTACAAGTGCAGTTTTGTTACATGGATATATTGCGTAGTGGTGAGGTCTGGGCTTTTTGTGTGCCCATTACCCAAATAGTGTATATTGCATTCAGTAGGTAATTTTTCATCCCTCACCACCCTCCCACCTTTGAAGTCCCCAGTGTCTATTATTTCCTTCTGGATGTCCATGTGTACTCATTGTTTAGCTCCTACTTGTAAGTGAGAACATGCGGTATTTGACTTTCTGTTTCTGAGTTACTTCACTTAGGATAATGGCATCTAGTTCCATCCATGTTACCTCCATGTTGCCATAAAGGACACAATTTCATTCTTTTTTATGGCTAAGTAGTATTTCATGGCAAATACATATATATATTTATAATATATATATACTTAAAAAAAGCCTAAGTGGATGAAGATAGTAGAACAAAGAAGAAATTAAGGTAAAGAAGATAAGATGAAGCCAGAGGAGAGGTTATTGCATAGTATAGTGATAAAATCCTTGATTTTTTTTTTTTACCTTTTAGGGTTTCTGGTACCTTAGATAACATTTGGCAGTTTTCAAAGTATAAAATTATATATACACTGCATAAATGTCTTCTTTTGAGAAGTGTCTGTTCATGTCCTTTGCCCACTTTTTGATGGGGTTGTTTGTTTTTTTCTTGTAAATTTGTTGGAGTTCATTGTAGATTCTGGATATTAGCCCTTTGTCAGATGAGTAGGTTGCGAAAATTTTCTCCCATTTTGTAGGTTGCCTGTTCACTCTGATGGTAGTTTCTTTTGCTGTGCAGAAGCTCTTGAGTTTAATTAGATCCCATTTGTCAATTTTGGCTTTTGTTGCCATTGCTTTTGGTGTTTTAGACATGAAGTCCTTGCCCATGCCTATGTCCTGAATGGTAATGCCTAGGTTTTCTTCTAGGGTTTTTATGGTTTTAGGTCTAACATTTAAGTCTTTAATCCATCTTGAATTGATTTTTGTATAAGGTGTAAGGAAGGGATCCAGTTTCAGCTTTCTACATATGGCTAGCCAGTTTTCCCAGCACCATTTATTAAATAGGGAATCCTTTCCCCATTTCTTGTTTTTGTCAGGTTTGTCAAAGATCAGATACTTGTAGATATGTGGCATTATTTCTGAGGTCTCTGTTCTGTTCCATTGGTCTATATCTCTGTTTTGGTACCAGTACCATGCTGTTTTGGTTATGCAGCCAAAAAACACATGAAAAAATGCTCACCATCACTGGCCATCAGAGAAATGCAAATCAAAACCACAATGAGATACCATCTCACAACAGTTAGAATGGCAATCATTAAAAAGTCAGGAAACAACAGGTGCTGGAGAGGATGTGGAGAAATAGGAACACTTTTACACTGTTGGTGGGACTGTAAACTAGTTCAACCGTTGTGGAAGTCAGTGTGGCGATTCCTCAGGGATCTAGTACTAGAAATTCCATTAGACCCAGCCATCCCATTACTGGGTATATACCCAAAGGACTATAAATCACGCTGCTATAAAGACACATGCACACGTATGTTTATTGCCGCATTATTCACAATAGCAAAGACTTGGAACCAACCCAAATGTCCAACAATGATAGACTGGATTAAGAAAATGTGGCACATATACACCATGGAATACTATGCAGCCATAAAAAATGATGAGTTCATGTCCTTTGTAGGGACATGGATGAAATTGGAAATCATCATTCTCAGTAAACTATCGCAAGAACAAAAAACCAAACACCGCATATTCTCACTCATAGGTGGGAATTGAACAATGAGAACACATGGACACAGGAAGGGGAACATCACACTTCGGGGACTGTTGTTGGGTGGGGGGAGGGGGGAGGGATAGCATTGAGAGATATACCTAATGCTAGATGACGAGTTGGTGGGTGCAGCGCACCAGCATGGCACATGTATACATATGTAACTTACCTGCACATTGCGCACATGTACCATAAAACCTAAAGTATAATAATAATAATAATAATAACAAAAGAAAAAAAAAGATTCCAAAAAAAAAATTATATATACACATATATATACACATACATGTACACATATATATACACATACACATATATACACACATATATATACACATATATACACATATATATGTGTATATGTACACATATACACATATATATGTGTATATGTACACATATATATGTGTATATGTACACATATATATACACATATATATGTATATATATACACATATATGTATTCTATTGATGGACACTTAGGTTGATTCCATGACATTGCTATTGTGAATAGTGCTGTGATAAACATACTAGTGTAGGTGTCTTTTTTATATAATTATTTGTTCTTCTCTGGGTAGATAACCAAGTAGTGAGATTGCTGGATCAAGTGATAGTTCTGTTTTTAGCTCTTTGAGAAATCTCCATGCTGTTTTCCACAGAGGTTGTACTAATTTATATTCCCACCAATGGTATATGAAGGTTCCTCTTTCTCCACATCCTTGCCAGCATCTGTTATTGTATGTCTTTTTGATATAAGCCATTTTAACTGAGGTGAGATAATATTATATTGTGGTTTTAATTTTTATTTCTCTGATGACTAATGGTGTTGAACATATTTTCACATGTTTGTTAGACACTTGTATGTATGCTTTGAAAAATGTCTGTTCAGGTCCTTTGCTCCCTTTTTGATAGAGTCATTTGTTTTTTCTTGTTGAGTTGTTTTAGTTTCTTGTAGATTCTAGATATTAGTCCATTGTTGAATACATAATTTGCAAGCATTTTCTCCCATTCTGTGTTTTTTTTCAGTTTACTCTGCTGATCAATTATTTCTTTTGCTGTGCAGAAGCTTTTTAGTTTAATTAAATCCCATTTGTCTATTTCTGTTTTATTGAATTTGCTTTAGAGCTCTTAGTCATAAATTCTTTGTCTAGACCAATGTCCAGAAAAGTTTTTTCTAGGTTTTCTTCTATGATTATTATAGTTTCAGGTCTCAGATTGACATATGTAATTCATCTTGAGTTAATTTTTATGTATGGTAAGCTATATGGGTCTAGTTTCATTCTTCTGTGTATGGCTATCTAATTTTCCCAACACCATTTATTGAATATGCTGTCCTTTCTCTCCTGTATATCTTTGTCAGCTTTGTCAAAGATTAGTTAGTTGTACTTATGTGGCTATATAGCTGGGTTCTCTATTCTGTTAACTTGGTCTATAGGTCTATTTTTATACCAGTAACATGCTGTTTTGGCTTCTAGATCCTTGTAGTATAATTTGTTAAGTTGGGTTAAACCGTGCCTCCCTCTTTGTTCTTTTTGCTTAAGATTGTTTTGGCTATTTGGGCTCTTTCTTGGTCTCATGTAGATTGTAGAATTATTTTGTCTAATTCTGCGAAAAATGATGTTGGCAATTTGATGGGAATTACATTGAGTCTGTACAGTGCTTTGGCCACCGTGGTCATTTTAATAATATTGATTCTTTCAATCCATGAGCATGGAATATTTTCCACTTGTTCGTGTTATCTATTATTTCTTTTTTAAATGTAATTTTTATTGCTGGTATATAGGAAAGCAATTGGCTTTTGTATATTAACCCAATATTCTGTGATCTTGCTATAATAAGTTATTAGTTCCAGGAGGTTCTTTGTTTTTTGTATTAGGTCAGATCTATATAGACAACCATGTCATCTGTGAATAAAGACAGTTTGATGTTTTCCTTTCTAATCTGAATATCATTTACTTCCTTTTCTCATTTTATTGTACAATATTTAGTACAATATCTAATAGAAGTGATGAGAACATTATCTTTGCCTTGTCTTGATCTTACGGGGGAAGAATCCAGTTTCTCACCATTAAGGATGATATGAATTACCTATTTTTTTGTAGATGCTCTTTATCAACTTGACGAAGTTGCCTTCTATTCCTAGTTTGCTGAGAATTTTTTGTCATAAATGTGTGTCATATTTTCTTAAAGGCTATTTCATCATTTATTGATAAGATCATATAATTTTTTCTTCTTTAACATGTTGATGTGATAGATTACACTGATTTTTGAATGTTGAATCAGAATTGCCTACCTGGAATAAATCTCACTTGGCCATGATGTATAATTTTTATATACCTTTTTTATTCTACTAGCCAAATATGTTTTTCAGTTTTTTATTTTATTGCTCACCAATATGAACTCTGATCTGGTCAAGCATCCCTGTTTTCTATTACATATTCCATTTTGTTTAAATCCTACCCCTTTCTATAGATCTGCTTTCCCTTGTCTGATCTCTTCCATCCAGCCCTTCCTTATCTATTCTTCAATCTTTCTCTCTTTGGATTCCTTTAAAGGTTTGTATCTTTATGCAGTACTTGAACTTGCACGCTTTGTAGATTTTCTGTAAATAACACTCTATGTTTTTATGTTTGTAAAATATCTCAATTTATTACAGATAAGATTTAAGACATGTTTCTTGAATACATTAAATTCAATGCGATAACACGAAATTAAAGATAAGCCTAAGTGGATTAATATAGTAGAACAAAGAATAAATTAAGGTAAAGAAGATAAGATGAAGCCAGAGGAGAGGTTATTGCATAGTGTAGTGATAAAATTCTTGATTTTTTTTTTACCTTTTAGAGTTTCTGGTACCTTAGATAACATTTGGCAGTTTTCAAAGTACCCTGACACACTTAATTTGGTGCTTAAAAAGAATAACTATGATGTCAGTGTTTTATGATAATAATATTATTATTGTAAAAATTATTTAAATATTTAATAATAATTATTTTGGCCAGAGTAGAAAGCCTGGATTTAAGTACTGAAGGTAGTGAATAATAAAACAAAGAAAGGAATCCCAATGAGTAAGAGTCTAAGGTCCTTTTAACATATACTCCACTTCACAATAGGATTATAAATTTATTGTGGGGAATGCACCATGTTTTTTCCCCATGTTCTTGCTGACTTGGTATTGAACACCTGTATGGCCAAGCATATGCACATTGATTTGAATTCCATCTCATTTTGAATTTAAGCTTGTAAACAGTGTGACGAGGTGGGTTAATGAGAATTTAATGTAGTAGACTATGAGCACTCAAACTTGTGTTTTGTTTCTCATGCTTTGAAGAAGTAGCTGTTCATCCTTGGGGATGAAAAATTAATTCATGCATTGTTTTAGGCTGATCTTACTCTCTCAAAAGACAAAAGAGTTATCTGATAATTTTTGGACCTAAAATACTTTATGCATTCTGGTTAACCATTAAACCTCCTTATTAAAGAAAAAAATGTGGTGAAAGACAAGTAGACAGGGGTCCTGAAATTGAAAGTAAGGGCTGCTTTGCTTGGTGGATTAGGAGATTAAGGGACATACCCTGAGATTGGGAGGAATGATTGGACTTTCAGTTTCTTTGAGTTAGTGAGAACTACCCTTAAGAGTACACAGAGAAAGTCTGGGTTGTAAAAGTATAGGAGCTCAAATCTATAGCCTGGGAAGCCATAGACTGTCTATGCGAAGGGTCAGGGACTCCGTGGCTTGTGCAAGTGAAGAGAACCAGAGTTGTTTGGTAGACTGAGTAATGGTGATGATGGTAAATGACCTGAAGAAAACAATCCTTCCTAATTTTTGTGTAATCCTGAGAACTCCTAGCATGTTCCAAGGTCACAAAAAGTGTCCAATTAGCATAGATAATTGAGAGATTGAATAGGACAAAATTGATTTGCAAATATAAAGAAATAGGATCTTTCTTGCAGTTTGAGTGTCAAGGAGCAATCTATATCTATTATATCAGGGAAGTGCCAAGTACCACTGCTATAAGAAATATGTCTTTGTCTTCTGAGTAGGCAACATGGTATAATTTTTCATACCTAGCTGTCCCTTATAATAACCCAGAAACCTTGTTAAAATACAGAATTACGGGCTGTATTCCAGTTGCACTGAATCATAGCATTGGTGTTAGAATGGAACATGAATATCTGTATTTTTTCTTCCTTGTCAGGCCTGCACTGATCTGTTAACTGATCATGGAGAACTTCTGGTCAGGTGATAAAATATGGGCTTTAGGTTCAGCCAAGCCAGGATTTAAATGGATACTCAGCCACTAATTATGGACAAGTTACCTAAATTCTATGAGCTACAAATCCTTTATTTGTACGAGGATAAAAATAACTACCTTTCAGGTATATAGGGGGATTAAATGGGATACTATATTTACAGTTTTCATTTCAGTGTTTGGCACACAGTACATACTTAATAAATATTAGTATTCTCTATTCCTTTTTTTTTTTTTTTTTTTGAGACTGGATCTCACTCTGCCACCCAGGCTGGAGTATAGTGGCACAATCTCAGCTCACTGCAACCCACATTTCCCGGGTTCAAGTGATTCTCCTGCCTCAGCCTCCTGAGTAGCTGGGACTACAGGCACCCGCCACCATGCAGGGCTAATTTTTGTATTTTTAGTAGAGATGGGGTTTCGCCATGTTGGCCAGGCTGGTCTCGAACTCCTGACCTCAGGAGATCCACCCACCTCAGCCTTCCAAAGTGCTGAGATTACAGGCGTGAGCCACTGCGCCCAGCTATTCCTTAATTTTTCTACTTGATTTCAGGATGTCATTGGAATTTCTGAGTTATTCCACTTCTTTGGTGTGTAATATAAAAGCTCTTTTTCGTGTGATGATCTGTAATTTTCATCTGTAATTGTTCTAGATTCTGACTGGCAGAACCTAGAACAAGTGCTTCATCTGTAATTTTCTAGATTCTGACTGGCAGATCAGAACACTGAGAATGATACTTTTGATATGACTATGTGTCCTAATCTTTGCTTTACTATCTTGGAGATAGTAGAACTGTAGATGATTAAAAGATTGCTTTTTCTGAGCCTCAACCTTTCCTGCCAGCCTAATACAGAATCACCTCCTTTGAGTTTTCCAGGAATGATACTGTAAACAGATTAAGCCATTAATCAGGTTTATTCAGGAAGGAAATGTCTATTTTGATTGTGCTAATACCTAGTCCAATGATTGCAGATGGGTTGCTTCAGTGTCCAAGGATATGTGGAGTGGTGGTTTTCTAAAATGGAAAGAATTTAGAGTTAGAAGACTTTAGCTTAAGAATCCTTCCTTTCTCCTTCCCTCCTCTCTCCTCTGTTTCCTTCCTTCCTTCCTTCCCTCCTTCCTTCCTTTTTTCTTCTCTTCCTTTCTCCCTTCCTAGCTCCATATTTCC